>NC_142737.1:19100000-19400000 GCF_051943395.1 Hippocampus bargibanti | reverse complement strand
GATCAGCACGGATTACCTCTGCATCATTGGCTGCTATGGGTATAAAAGGGGACAATTTCACATTTGAATGTTTTTGATTGAAGTAGCTTTCGATTTCAGGAAATACAACCTCCTAACTCAAAATTGAAAATTAAATACTGTAACTACGGATACATTATTATGGCAGCCCCCCCAAATAAAATAATAAATACAGGTACTGGTATCAATGGGAGGTTTGTGTAAGTGATGTCAATGCAATGTTAGTGGCTCACCAACGTGCTGTTTTTTGAAGGATTTCCTGAAAAATCATAGATTTAGAAATTCTGTATTTATATTTTTAGTCACATCATAATGGGAGGTGTTTAGGCTATGATGTCATAATCCATACATTTACACGGTTCAAGTAATGTCTGTCTTTAACACTTCAAATAGTATTTTTCAACACATTCAATTATAGCCATTTGTAGATAAAAGGGCACATACATTTTGTTGTAATCTTATTATCTTGCTGAATTAATGCACGGCGTACATGCTGGTGTGCAGTCATGAATAATCAAATTAAAGCAGATGGATGTGTGTCTGCAAAATCACATTGTCTAAATGAAGTTGAAATAATTGTCGTGTGTTTGTGGGCGTGCGGTGCACATGTGCATGACAGTTTGAGAGTAGTGGAGCGTAGCTGGGTCGGATTCTACGAATGATCAGTGAAATTCACCCAGAGGACCAAATAAAACAGATGGATGCTTGTCTCAGAACTGTAAAACTGGTCTAAATGAGGCAGAAGTAACTCGTCTTTTCTTCTTCTTTGACTGGCATGGCTATATAGTTCAAAAGTGATGTAAAGTCCATAACTGTGGCATTTGGCATCGTCGACTGCATTACAGTACTGGAGAACAAATCTCATGTTTGGTTCGCCGCCTGAGGTCAACTTGTAATCCTTAATGGACATGGACAAATTCACAAATAGGGATAACATATCCTCATAACTTCAGGCCCCTCGGCACGTGTGCAGTAGAAATGAAGCAGAGAGCAATGTGAATCCGACCCACGACGGTCACTGATTCAAATGACAACTAGAGCAGGTTCACTGCCACTGTTACTCAGTTGTGAAAATGCACTGTTGATCATTCAAAAAGTAATAATGTATTCAGTGGTTGGAAAGATAGCTTGATCCAGGCCGAGCACAAAAATAGAAGCACACGAGGCAGCTCCTGCAAGCAGCAGATGACCACATTACTACATGTCTGAAGGCAGAAGAAAGACATCAGCTTGCTGTCAGTCAACAACACAAGGTCATTCTTGCTTAAAATAGAACCCATTTGCTGAACAGTCTAAAACAGTCAGCCAGACAGGATTGAATCAGAGCAAAGTGCATTTTGTATTTTTATGTGCTGATGCGCAAAGGATGCAATCCAAGCTTTGGCATTATAACAAACGCTGTCGCCAGTAATATCAAGGCTGGTTCATTATGTGACAAGCTGATAAGGACTCACCATTATAAGAGAGGCCATGCCAACAAAGTCTCTCTGGGTGGTGTAGATCCTCATTGCTCCTTCAGTCTTGGTTGTATTTTTGGACGGGAGTTCCAGCTTCCATATGATCACTTGACTGTTGACGGGGCTGTTCAGTTCATCAACCTCAAAATCCATTTGAAGCACCTCCAACAGATTGCTTTCAAGTCTGAGAGGGGAAGCACGGATCTTGTTAGATAGGCAAACAGTTTGAATCTACCTCCCAGGAGCACAAGGTCCCGTGCAAAGTAAAGAGTAACATTAGAATGCACATTGCCGATACATTTACTATTGAACCAAAGAATCTTGATTAATTTTAATAAGTTAATAACCGTTTGATGATACCCGGTTTACCAACGACAGAATAAAAGTTGTTTTGTTTTTGTTAAAACTTTTGGTAAAGTTTTAATTTTATCTTTGGACTTTCATATGTGCGAGGCAGCACTAAAATAGCCCGGGTGGATTATCCAAGTTTGCAAACTCCTACAACAGTGTCAGAGGCGAACACAGAAGAAACGTCAAATGCAGTGAGAGACAGCCTAGATGGGGTTTCTTGATGCATAATCGCGCTTAAGCAGTTTAATTTCATGTTCATTACTGAAAGAACTATTTTATATACACGTCCTAAAACATCCAACGTTATTTCATTTGTACTTATTTTTATATGTTAGTTTAGTCTATATATGTATGTAGTTTATAACCTTAAACTATCTTATTTCAGTCTAATATCATGTTTCACCCTTTATCTCGTATCTGATAGGTTCCTTTGAAATGATGTAATTCCTGTGGTCTATATAAGCTGCTGGAGACGGCTGTTCTCCCCTTTGGCCCTCTCTCCTCCTGTTGTGAAGAGAATGTATCTTTCTCTGCTGCCCAAGAAATAAATAATCTTTTTGTACATCACCTTGCTTCCTACTGATTAAACATCATGACAACACCAGCGAAGAACAGAACCAACAGAAGATTTACTTTTACCCATCAATTACGTTTGTCCAAATGTAAAGACTTTGAAAACATTTACCTTATGTTCATATACCAAAAGCCATGCAAATGCATTATACGGTTGTTTTTTGTGGAGGAATGATCACTTCAATTCCGACTTGAAATAATTATTATGGGGCTAGGTCAGACATGGGCAAACTACGGCCCGCGGGCCACATACGGCCCGTTTGGCTTTTTAATCCGGCCCGCCGAATTTGCCCAAATTATAGTTCAAACAGTGTCTAAAACTCATGACAAAAAGTTAGCGAACAACAGGGCAGATAACTGAAAAGTTGCCTGCACCATTTTTCACAACTTGAAGCACACTGAGACAACTAATCACATTAAAAAAAGGTTTTTTTTTTTAATCAAGAATGCACCTACTACAAATGCTACCTTGCTTAATTGACGGTCATGTGCATGGCTGTAGATTTTGCTGCAGTAGTCGATTGTCATTGTAGCGCACAATGCAACGTTTGCATTGCTTCCTACGAGCCACTAAGCCCCTTTCATAAGTCTCACGTACACGTTACAGTCACGGTTTAATGTAAATTTATGTTTTGTAGCGTCACATATGTTGTTAGCTTCTTTTGAATCTTTCTTTCCTGGCTGAGGTTCTGTGCATCTATTTTGGAAAAATGACATGCAATTGCACGACTTTATAACGCTTGCGAAAGTCCGGAAGAAAGAAGCAGGCTTCTGATTGGCTGCCGTGCCGAGCATGCAAATTTCAACTGCAGGTCGTCGATGTTTGTGTGCTCGGCGACGGTACACGTGCATTGTTTGCGCGTGAAGGCGAGGGCGTCAGTGAGGAGTTTGTTGAGCGCGCGGTCAGGACAAACCATCTATGATTTGGCGGAATTTAACACAAGTAGGTATTATTGAGCTTGAATATTTCGTTGTGTAATAATATGTTTTGAATGTTGAAAGTGATTCCATTTTTCAATAAATGTTGATTTCTTTAACTTTGCCCCTTCGATGGAAACTTATTAAAAACAGACGCAATCTTGATAAATCACAGTGCATATGTTATTTTAATCTATTTCCATTTCCTCCTCCAAGTATCTGCGAAAAAGTATGTAAACGCCATATTCCTTGAGACAAATTTATTAACTGATCAGGGATATTTTTCACATTTGAAAGACAGTTAATAAATTGGGTTGTCGTGTTCTTACTGTGCTATGAGGTTTGTACATACGACATTTAAAGGACAACCGGCACCATTTTTTGTTTTCGTTTCCCACTGACATCAGAAAAACGTTTTATAGCATCTAAAATACCCAAATCAGGCAGGCTGATATTTTTAGTTAAATGAAAAACACCAATAAAAAATGACTTCAAAATGAATCCGGAAATGGTCAGTTTCAGAAGGTCCCACCCCCCTGTTCGTGACGTCACGCCAAGACGTCTTGCCTTTGATCGAGAATCAAAACAATGGCTTCAGATTCGGAGAAGATGTTTTCTTGTTACTCATCCAGTTATGAATATGATTCAAATAGTCCTGAAGAGGAAAGCATAAATGTTTGCAATTGATTCAAGGAGTACTCCCATATCAATTCGAGCCGTCAATGACAGCAATGTAGCACCCAGAAAATGCAGAAGATTGCGCCCAAGCTCCGTTGGAAATGGGTTGATTTGTCCGCTGGGAATTTGTGTCAGCGAATATCAAATAGTTGTCTTGGTGCAACACACAACGATTCACCATCGCGTTATTTATGTGTTTTCTTTCTAATTTCACCATCAACACGGATCAACACGAAGTTTTCAGACCAAACAAAGTACCCAAAATGCATTGTATGTCGCTTTCTCGGTCAGGGGCGGTCCAAACGTGACGTCACATGGGGATCGTCATCAACTCGAAAACAAGACTTCATGAATATTCAGCGCAAGTCTTAAAACGTAAACTATAGCTATATGCTGTGGAATCTTTGGAAAATACGCTCAGTCGAAATCATTTGAAGTGATTTTATAAATTATGGACATAACTTGTTCCGAGTATTTCCGGCCCAAACACTCCCTCCAAATGCTCCTGGCCCGGCCCCTCTGTCAAATTTTAGAACCCAATGCGGCCCGCGAGTCAAAAAGTTTGCCCACCCCTGGGCTAGGTGGACACTTGAAAAAGCTTTTATCCAGCAATTTATTAATCCCAACTAGCTCCAACCCTATAATTGTTCATACAAATTCCTATTTAGTAAACACATTAGACCCAGGGCATTGTTGTTTTAACCAAACTAACTCTTGAGGGACTGGCCACCAGCCTCCTTTAGAGTAACAATATGAGAAACACCAGATCATGTGTTAATCCTCCATTAGTTCCAAACTCGATAACAACTGCAAAGCTTTGCATCCCCTTCCCACTATGTGATAGATTTCATGTGCTTCTCGTAAAGTAAAAACAGGGTCTTACAATAATTGAGTAATCTCAACATATTGCATTCAGACTGGGTATTAAAAGATAATGTAATTCTAATGAAGTATCAAAACGGGAAAAGCTATTGACTTGACATAAGCATGATTCCATCCCTTTAAGTATGCATTAACACAGATGTGGATGAAATGGGATTGAGGATACTACATTCATGTTCTTTGAGCTTTCTGGGCAAAGTTGTTTATGGTCTGTGAGTAGTTGTCTGTAACAATAACCTCAAACTACTGAGATGCAGGTTAAATCAGCTTTAAATGCAAGCATACAGCAAACGTGTTTAAAAACAGAAACTCAAGGGAATTCCATCTGTGGCATGAGTGACTGTGGATGGACACTGCAAGGGATTTGTTGGGTTTCATGTCAGGATTAGTCATCATGAAATACATGTTCAAACTTAACGAAGTTGTGGTACAAATGTTTTTATCCATGCTCAGTGGGGAGAACAAACCAATGTGGTCAAATAAGCAGATAATATCCGTAAAAGCATGATGTATCTATTGTGGTATGGCCTGAAAAAAATGTTTCACAAATATGCAGGAAAAAGATTTCCTGACATAATTGCGCCCTTTTATAATGATTTGAATGTGAAAAATAACCACAAAATCCAATTAATTCTTTTGGCTTCCTGTACAATTTGTCTTTTCCTTAAAGGACAACCAACACATTTTTTGCGTTGGTTTTTGGCGTTCCAGATGTGACGCCACGTCAGGCATCGTCATCAACTCGAAAACATGACTTCCTGAATATTCAGCGCGAGTCTTAAAATGTAAAATATAGCTATATGCGGTGGAATCTTTGTAAAATGCGATCAGTAGAAGTCATTTGAAGTGATTTTCCAAATTATAGACACAACTTGTCCGGAGGTGTCCTTTCAGTAAAATGTCTCTGACTGGTCGTATCGGCCCTAAGGGGGCCTTAGGGCCGATACGACCAGTCAGACTTTAGTTCGCTGACGAAGCCTCTTGGATAGGAGGCGAAACATCCGAAACCTTCAAATTTGTACAGATGACGGCTGAAGAAACCTCATCGATGGACCACTCCTGTACGACTGAGAGCTTACACAGACAATCACCTCATAAAGAATGGTTTTATACAAAATGATGCTGATCACTGTGTTTACTGGAGAGAATCCGAAAATGAAAAGGTCATTTTGTTAGTGGGTGGATGACTTAATCATCACAGCGAGTAACGATACCCTACTCTGTGAAGTAAAAGAAATGTGAAAAAGAAGGTTTAAAATGAAAGATATGGGTCCACTTCGACACTTCCTAGGTATCGATTTTAAACAACGTAAAGGAGAGATCAAAAGAAACACATTGAGTGTCACGGTTTTGCAAGGTGGTGATGGCGGGTGCGGATCCCAAAAAGCAGGCAGGAGGGGGCAGGAGGTTGTTTGACAAATTGTATTAAAATAAAGGTCAGCAGGAACAAAATGTAAAACATCAAAATCATCTGAACAGAAAAAATACAAAGTATCAAAAGAAAACCAAGTGTAAAAGTCCGCCAAGGTTAAACAAACACATGCACAGCATACAATGCATGCGATTGCAGACAAAGCACGCAGCAAACAATGAACCGACACCGGATGGTCGTGCCGGGTGTCCTTTTAAGTGGCAGTGATTAAAACGACCAGCACCTGCGAGGCTGCAGGCAGGGCTGACGTCGCTACCCGTTGGTCGCCAATCTGATCGGGATGACCAGCACCTGTGCAGGTGCAGGCGGGGCCGACAGCGCCCCCCGTTGGTCGCCAACCAGATCATGACATTGAGAGAATGTTGAGAACATTTGGAATGGCTGAGTGCAAAGTAAGAAGCACCCCTTGTGAACAGAAATTGGACTTGGTGAAATTGTCAACTCATCAGGGTACAGAGAGATAGTGGGCAGCCTAATATACATAATGACATGTGCCAGACCTGATTTAAGATGGGTTGTTAGCAAACTCTCACAACACCTAGCTGAACCAAAACAGCAGCATTGGACTGCAGTTAAACATTTACTAAAATATTTAAAAGGTACTACAGCTCAAGAGGTTAATTTCCGAAAACTTGAAGGGAAGTTAAGACTAGAAGGATATAGTGACGCTGACTGGGCTGCCGATATAAATGACAGGACGAGCACAACCGGATATTGTTTTAGCCTAACTAAGGAAGGTCCAGCTATATCATGGAAAAGTAGAAAACAGCCAACTGTGGCGCTATCAACTTGTGAAGCAGAGTACATTGGCACTGGCGGACACAACTCAAGAAAGCGTGTACTTTGTCCAATTATTAAAAGGGATAGACAGCAGTAACCGCCATGTACCAGTAAAAATATATGAGGACAATCAGGGGGCAATAGCTTTGTCCAAAAACCCAGTGTGTAGGCAAAGAAGTAAACACGTAGATATTAAATATCACTTTGTACGGTCTGTGCACACTGAGGGGAAAATATCTATAAAATATTGTCTGACAGAAAACATGGTTGCAGATGTTTTTACTAAGGCGGTGACAAAAGTGAAACTTGAATGATTCAAGAGATATTTGTTTGGAGAAATGTAAATATTTTGAAGCTTGCAAAGTGTTGTAAATATGTCGAATGTTTTTATTTTTACAACAATGTATTTCTTGTTTCGATATTCTTTGTGTTTTTCTTTTTGTTTGCTGCATGAAATTGTGAACATGTCTTTGAATGGGAGTGTTGAGCGTGCGTGTGTGTATGTGTGTGTGATGCAAAGACACGATTGAGGAAATTTCATGATTGATATCACCTGCGAAACGAGCTGATCATGTGATACCCGGAAATTGTGAAGCCTTTTTAAGCGCATGCGCAGAATAAAATGTTTGTCAAGTTCCCAGACCAATGATTGACACTGCTGTGCATCATTTTTCTCGTGAGTACTTTCAATCGCGAAGAAAAGTTACCATTTTGGTTACTGTTAAAACGCTGAGACTGCTGTCAGAAAGACTAGCGCAACAGAACGGAACCCGGTCGTAACCCGGATGTAACCTGTATATGTTCCTGCTTCTTTACGACAACATCCGAACATCTACATTACAGTAAATAATTTGTATCGGTGGTAGGTCAGGGGAAGGGTCAACGCCAACTGACTTTTTTTCTTAAACTGTGAGGAGCATTTCCTCATGCTGTTGGAATTGAAATGGCACAGCAATTTTGGTCCAAAATTTAAGAGGCGTTCAGAGAACATCTTTGGAAAAAAGACACAAAATGTCATCTGGCCGCTGCCCGACAGAAATCCTTTTCAAATACTGTAGTTTGGATGCCTGTGCAAGAACTATAGCCCAATCCTTCACTCATACACTGCCAGACGATGTGCAAAAATGAATCCACTCCAGTGCTAGGGTTTTTGTTATTTTTACTAAAATTCCAGGATCCACAGATTATTGAGTTTTAGGACTACATTTTTAATCCAGCGTAACAAACCTTAGACAGACTTCTTTCATCAGAAAGAACGAGTTAATTCCTAAATTCTATGGGTCTGGAGTAAAATAAGGTGCATATGGGGGTGGCTGTACAAAAGGCAAATGCTGCCCCCTCGCGGGAGGGAAAAACATTGCCAGAGGTCTGACCAGTGCTTTATTGGCACCACCCCCACAAAAAAAAAAACCGAACAAATTAGGGAATGGTGGTCCACGTCATATTTTGAATTCCCAAATAAATGTGGGAATGGCACTGAATGAGTTAATTTTTATTTATGTATATTTTTATGATGTGCCTCCAGTATGATTTGAGGATTAATTTGGCAGCGTTTTGAAAGAAGTAGCTATATTTACACTGCATCACCTATAGCCAGCGTGTGCATCTAGACTACAAGGGATCCCCTCCTGGGACACAGTATGAATGTTCTCTTGTCAGGTAAGAGGGGTGGTTTGTCTCTTCCTTCACAGTTGCCAACAAACAAACAGTGATGCGCCGCAAGAGCTACATAAGAACTGCTTTTATGTCCGACACAGCGATTCCCCCATTCCCTTTGGACTCGCGAAGTGTTGTTTATTTAGGCAACTGAAATTTTAACTCGTGAAGCAGCTCATAGATATTCAAGCGGAAGATAAAAAATAGACAGACTTACCTTTTTCCGGGTATGGGATCCTTTCTCTCACAAATAACAGAGATGGCTTCACCTGCAGCTGTATCCAGTGTGATTTCCCACAATAAAGAGTTACTTGGTGTTGCTGTACGAAAGGTCACACCGTTCTTTACTGTTGCTCTGTAAAAATAAAAAATAAAAAATGGAAAATTTAAGGATGTGGGGAATAAAAATATCACCTGTCGCCAGTTGGCGAAATACAGGGAAAAAACTGACCACTTGGACTTTGTTTTCACATTAAATTAACTATTTTATCAATGCCATAAGCAACATTTACAGTTATGTGACATTTGGAGCGGATAAAGCAATGATCCTTTCGAAGAGTATGTACCTTATACCCTTTACTTTCTGCAAAAAAATATATCCTCACAATGCAAGTTATAGCAAGAGATATTCTTCCAATGTTACAATCAAGATACTGTAATGCCAAAGGGTGCATGCCCAAAAGAATCCATGACAACAACACAACGATACTATGCTTTTGTTGACAAAGCCAACAACACAACGATACATTAACAACCAAAAGACACAGTAACATTCACTCCAACTGCCAGTCCGTAGCGTGTATATTTTTCTTGGCTTTCATCACCATGCCAGGCTGCATGGTTTATGCCTGAATCTTTCAGATAATTACTAAGTGCTGATCGCTCGGTGACTCTCTAAGGGAGTGTAAGCTACGTTAAGAGCCCCAGCAATTACGGTTCAAGTATGGCTGTAACAACCTCAGAAAAAGGAGAGATTGCTCCTTGACAACACAATGTAACCTGAAGATGTACTCGTGCTAAGTTTCTGTGCACATTTGCGTGATTGTGTGTCTGTGAATGTGTGTGTGTGTGTGTGTGTGTGTGTGTGTGTGTGTGTGTGTGTGTGTGTGTGTGTGTGTGTGTGTGTGTGTGTGTGTGTGTGTGTGTGTGTGTGTGACATCATCTGCAATGCAGTAAGCATTCTAGGGGAGGTCTGAAATGACAAATAATCTTGGCATGCAGGCATCTGCTGTATTATCATGCAGTGAAATGACGCTACACGCTTCCATGCACTTCAGGAGAGGTGCAGAGGTTGGCTGGCTAGAAACAAGAACCTGAATATATTTCATATTTGATTTGATAAAAAGGTGATTCAATTGTGAAAAGTAGGGTTTATAAATACTATAGATGGATGGATAGATGGGTGGATGAGTAGGAGGGTAGATGGGTGGATGGATGGATACATGGATAGATGGATAGATGGATATTCCTGAGGAAAGTTCAAACCTCTTAGACATGCCTTCTGAATGCAGTGTGATTAAATATATTCCTCCAAATAAAACTACAAGTGCTGAAGAATGAATAACTCTGTGTCTTTGTATTGTCATATTATTTGTTATTTTTTATTTTTGTTTTTTTGACTTCAAGGTGGCGCCGTGAGAGTGGCTGCCTTTCCAGCAGCTCCTGTGTTTTGTTTTTCTACGTCTTTCTTTCCTTTCCTCTTCCTTTCATAACTTTGCTGCTGTGCTACTTCCGGGTTGAGTGAACGCTGGCGCGAATGGCTGCTGCTGCTCACCGGCCCACACAAAAAAAAGTTCTCATCCCATGACTGTAAAGTGAGTTTTGAAAGGCGCTTAGAAATTAAATGTATTATTATTATTATTCAAATAAACTCTGCCAGACAACTTGTGGTCTGCACAGTCACAGTAGTGGCAGTAAATGTTTCTCACAAGAGTATGGTTTGATCGAGATGTTTGAATAGTGTGGTTGTTGTTTACGTCCTCAATAATAATCAGAATACCTTTATTCGTCCCACAATGGGGAAATTTGCATCACATCCTTGTCATCAATAGTAGTCAAAGCCAAATTAAAATTGTATTTAATTACGGTTTGATTCAAATATTTAAGTCTGTTTATACTGGACAATAATATTTAAGTGGATATTTTAGGGGATATAGTACTGAAAACAGAGCTCTCTCATGTAAGATGACTTACTTTTCCCATCTCGGATCATATTTTGTGTGGTAGCTTTTGAAAAAAATGTTTCCATGCCCTTTTCACATGATGTTAGCCTCAATGTAGTGATAGGACAACCACGGTGGCCAGGCATAGCTGTGTATTAAGCCGAGAGGAGCTGGATTTAACTAATAAAAAAGGACAGCAACAACAAGACTTATCTGCCCGTGTTCCCCCTTAGTCTTTCTCAGGGAAGAATAAAACCCCCAATGATTTGAGAAGGGTTTTTTTACTTTTAAGCAGTGAGGAATAGGAAGCAGTGTCCATGGCGTTGGTTAGTGGGCCCTGAGGAGGCGGCGAGCAAAGGGAGGCACTTGGGCAGGCAAGATGGATGGCTATGGAGACTGAAGCTGACAGTGTGTGAGGAAAACAGCTCTCAGGTGCTGCACCTGCCATCCATCTCACTTCTGACCAGGCAAGGCATGAGTGGCACCTTGTTTCACCTTCGACTTTCTCAAACATAGAATTTGGAAATAGGCGAGTGCATGTGCATTCCCACATACACATTGAAATACACAGAATGTTGCACGCTTTCCACGTCCTGTTGGTGGTTCTTAGCATACATCTATGTTTATCCAATACATATTTTATTAGCAATATTATGTTATTTAAAGGGCAACCGACGTCTCCGGACAAGTTGTGTCCATAATTTGTAAAATGGCTTCAAATGACTTCCACTGTGTGTATTTTACAAAGACTCCACTGCATATAGCTATATTTTACGTTTTAAGACTGATGCTGAATATTACGGAAGTCTTGTTTTTGAGTTGGTGACGAGTCCGTACGTGACGTCACTGAAGGAACGCCCCTGACCGAAAAAAGGACACATTGTAGCAGTCCTTCCATCACATCAATGCTTGTTTGGTCTGAAAACCTCGTGTCGCGCCAGAAGAGGGCGTCCAAGCTCCATATAAGGAATTTATCAGCCTGTGGAAAAAGATACACTGTCATGTCTACAAGAGGTCGTCATTTTCTGCCTCTTTTTGGGTGAGACATTTCCCCCCAATGTTGCCTTAAAATGGCACGGAATAAATTATTTAATCGATTGCAAACATGTATGCTTTCCTCTTCAGAACTATTTGAATCATATTCATAACTGGATGTGTAACAAGAAAGCATATTCTCCGAATCTGAAGCCATTGTTTTGATTCTCCAGCAATGCAAGATGTCTTGGCGTGACGTCACGAACTGGGGGGAGGGGGGCGGACTTTCAGAAAATGCCCAATTCGCAGCTCAATTTTTAGCAGATTTTGAACCCTTTAAGTCATTTTAATTGGTCTTTTGCATTTGAATAAAAATATCATACTGCGTGTTTGGGGTATTTTAGATGCTATAAAACGTTTTTCTGATGTCAGTTAGGAAACAAAAAAGTGACGTCGGTTGTCCAGTAATTTGTTGTGGTGTCAAATTAAATACGACTGAATACAGTATAGACCTCTATGACGAAGGCGGAAGTAGTCGCCGAAACATGTCAGCTATTTGAACACCTACACTGTCTGTAAGTAAAGAATCTGCTTAAAATTAGATATCAAGTAGACAGGATGAACTTAGTACAACGATAGACCTCTATCATTGTGCAAACGCTCTAAAAGCATTTTATCACAGAGGTTGTTTCCAAGATCCTACAGTGGCGGTTTGTAATTATTCTCACATCTCCATAAATTATTTGTTCTTTTCGTCTCTGCTTTTGTGAATGCATCACTGCAGTGCTGCTCGTGTAGACAGTAAAGAACAAATGCAATTATTTATGCAGGCAAATGTCCAGTGTTTAGTCAGTCTGATGGCCAGCTATCAGCACCGTGCTTATCGCACTCATGGAGCAGTTTAAGGGGTTGAGTCCCAGTTTATGCCAACGTCACTGCCAGATGGCAGCTCTACAGTACTATAAATGGTTGTAAAAGCCACATTTGTCACATAGATAAACGATTAGGCTTCCTGCTGGAAGAGATCACTCACACAATGTCGTGCCACTTGATCATACGACAATAATGCTGCGCTTTAAATAAAGCAGGACAGAACAAACAGGACAAAATATATGCTCACACAAAGAAGAAGACCAAAAGTGCTTAATGATAAGGAACTGATGTGATGTGATTGTTTGGGGTTTTTTTTGTGAGCTAAAACGAATGAATCAATACATGTTGGAATTCTCAATTGAATCTAGTGAGAGACTGAACCGATATTTAGCAAGTGCAGGTGAAGATGTGTAAATAATCCATGAGTGCTCTCTTGTCCTGTCACCTACTCATCTCTCCTGAGTCATGTGATCATACAGACATGGCGTTACGCAGATTTACCTTTAACAGCAAAGATTCTGACCCTTGTCCAGAAACCAACATGAAGAGCCTTTGGGACTGTCTATGGTCTCACCAAAAATATAGAAATTGATATTAGCTCTTCATTCCTCATGCCAGTTTTCTTAAGTAACTCACAAGCAAAGACAATACTTTTTAGGCAGCCTCACATGATCTTAATGTTTATGCAAAACAAAACAGTAAAAGGAAACAAATCAGTTACTATACATCCATCAATTAATTGATCCACTTTATCCGGGTGGTGTTGGATCTTATCTCAGGTGTCATTGGGCAGTAGGCGGGGGACACCGTGAATTGGCTGCCAGCCAATCACAGGGCACACAGAAACGAACAACTACCGCACTTACACTTACACCTTTGGACAATTTAGTGTTCCATGTACCATGCATGTTTTTGGAATGTGGGAGGAAATTAGGAGTACCCCACGAAAACATGCAAACTCCATACAAGAAGGCTGTAGCTGAAACCTCTGCAATGTGATGTCGATATGGTAATCACCCAACTACCGGTTTGCCCAAATCAGTTCCTAAAACATAAAAATTCATTTGACACCACCTGACTGATCGTTATTTGCTTAAACATGCAGAAGCTGTTTAGAAGGACAATAGAAATGCCTTAGCGAGTTAGTGTGGGTGACTTACAGTGTGATTTCCTTTGATAACTGATGACAAAAGGCATTATATTGTCAATGATAATGTTGCGCTCTTGGGCATTTAAGATAAAACTGATACATCTTTAAGGAATATCATTGTCATGTCAACTTTAAAAATTTGACTAACTCATGGAAGTATCATCTACCAGCACCATATTTTGTGATGGTTGGACATGATGACAATTTGTAAATTGCGTCTACACTGCACATATTTAGACACAAATAGCCAGCAGTCAATTTATATTCACATCAAATTGGCAAACAGTAGATTAGGTCAACAGATCTAGATCAACGTTACTACACCTCCAATACAGATTACCTAACAGCAAAAACAATGTGATCAACGGACAGTTCGGACGGCGGAAAAAATCATTGGTACCGCCCTACCCACTCTCGAGGACTTGCACAGTGCAAGAATCCAAACTACGGTGCGGAAAGCCATACTGGACCCTCCGCACCCTGCCCACCACCTTTTCCAGATACTCCCCTCAGGCAGGCGCTACCGATCCATGTGCGCCAAATCCAGCAGACATTTAAACAGCTTCTTCCCCCAAGCCATTAACTCTTTGAACAGTAGCCCAAATTGAACTGTATAGTGCCTCTTTGCAATTTTTTGATGATGATACTAGTGCAGCGTGTTCGACCGGAAACAAATTCCTTGTGTGTTCTACATACTTGGCAATAAAGATGATTCTGATTCTGATCTCACAACTCCTCATTTGGTGGTGCATTTCCCAAAGAGAAATTATTCTTTATTTAATTATTCTTCCAGCAGAAGTTTAAGGTCACAACATTAAACACTAAACATTTCAGCCCTTCATATCATCAAGCGCAGTAAATTAAAACATTAATTCCTGATATATTTAATTTAGGTTTTTTTTTACGTCGAATTATTCACCACTTCTCCAGGAAAGAATCTAGGTCTTTCCAAGAAATGCCTAATTTCATTTCCTGTAATATGCCAAAGTTTGAAAGCCCTCTTAGGCTCATAGATGAGTGGACATAACTGGCTCGCTTTTTATATGAATAGTAAATGAGCTTTTGACGTTTGTCGAATCAACTGGGCTCTGAATGACGTCATCCAGATAAGCACTGACTGATCTTGGAAGGATACCGAGAATCACGGTTTTACCTCAGAGTGAAGTTAGTCAGTTGAGCAGAACTGGCCACGAGGATGTAGAAGGTTGCGATGTCGCTCTTCTTCAGTGGTTTGGAGGATGTCCGTATGACGATGGAATCACCAAGTTTGAGTCGAGATAGTGTGGCCATTCCTTTGGGCACCTGCAGGAGACGCACACTGCCAATCCTCTGCATGGGCGTGACGGGGACATATTCCCCTGGTTGCTGTTGCGAGCTTCCCCAAAGAGTCCCTTCTTGCGTGTTACACTTCCCACTGACTTTGGGCCGTGCCCGGTAGTAGAGCTCTACAACATTCCCAGCTGATGCGGCCTGTTTCTCCCTGGTGGTGCTTTCTGACCCCTGACCAAACCAGCTAGGCAAAGGTAGTAGCTCTGTCACGCAAGTTCCCCTCTCACCTCCCATGGCACAAGAACACCTCACCTCCTGAGTTTGCCAGAAACCATAGACTGTTACACATGGTAGCTCATCCTCAGCTCCTTCCCCCCTGTTCCAGTCCCTTCCTGCCACGTAGAAGAGCACCCGTACTTTGGGCTTGGTAGAGAAGACCCGAGGTGTTAGCACAAAGGCCTGAATTTTCCAGTTGAAGGTAAAGGCGTCAGGGGCATTGAAGAGCTTCACAGAGTGAACCAGATCCAGAGGCACGAGCTGCTCTGTGGACATCGGGCCATAGCTTGCGTTGAGAGACGGCTGGCGGACTCCTCTCAAAATAACAAAGGGCTGCGTGTTACTTTGCATGCTGAAATTTCTCATTAAGTCTTGCCCTGCTTCTTTCAAGAAGAGGAAATCAGCATCCTGAACCTCATAGTTGACTGGCAAGAAGATGGGGAAAGGCACTGTACTCTTTGTATCAGTCAGGTCCTTATTGTTGGAGTCTACAAGGTAAAGGAAAAAAAGACATCTATTATCCATCACGTCTTACCATTAAAAAAAAGAACATCTCTTCTAGTTCACAAAGGGTACTGTCAGGAGTTAAGTACAGTGTATTGCAAATCCATATATAACCTATAATGATGCTAATGTTAAAATAGGGGATAAGAAATGCAATATTGTCAAAATTGCCTTTTCATGTCTTGAAATATAAAATTAATGCTCAAACAAATAAAAAAGACAATAATAATGTTTTGTTGGGTTCACGCACCAGAATTGCACAGGATCCCTGACCAAGAAAACAGAGGAAGCACTTAACATTACTGATATCACAAAAGGCTACTCAAACTAATTCTGTTTGAATGCCATTTTTCAAATACACCAAAAGATGTTTACTTAATGCCGACATTGTTTCCATCATGTGAGTTTGTTTGCCTTCATTTTCCATAATTGTTTCTTCTCCATTGCCCGAGTTTCCTCACACTCCCACACACACGCGCACACACACACACACACACACACACACACACACACACACACACACACACACACACACACACACACACACACACACACACACACACAGGCATACGCGTGCGCGCGCACAAATTCACACACACACAAAGAGCAAGCAGAACATGTACGTGTGTACATAACCAATCGTGCGATCGGGGTTTGGGAGGGGACAGTGAGGCAGGGGGCTAGTTGAAGGTGGAAGCCGATACAGCTGCTCATAGATGAAGTTCGCCATCATAAAGCAGGATTAAAAGAGCTTTTCAGATTCAGTTAGCGGGCTGTGAATAGCCAGCAGATCAAAAACAAGCCATATTGTGTGAAGGCCAAGCTCACGTGTGAAGAGGAATGATACTTTGGCAATACGTCTGTGTAAGCTCTCAGTCGTACAGGAGTGGTCCATCGATGAGAAGGTTTCTTCAGCCGTCATCTGTACAAATTTGAAGGTTTCGGACGTTTCGCCCTCTATCCAAGAGGCTTCGTCAGCGAACTAAAGTCTGACTGGTCGTATCGGCCCTATTTATATATCCCTAATGTCCAGGCATGGCGGCGCCGGACACAGCTATGATAGGTCCCTACTCTCAGGTTGGGGGGAGCAGAGGACCCCTCCCTGTGGCCCCACTGATTGTTCCTACATTCCTGACTAACGACTGGCCTATTACCCCCACTCCCACCGGTATCACCTCATCAGCATTACGAATGTTGCCTAACCTGTTTTGCCTAAGCAGGCTATTGTATGAACGATCCAAATTGAACCTCACCCCACCAGACCGGTTTAAAGAAGGATTTTGTTGTTTTATAAGAATCGCTTCTTTTACCCC
The DNA here is from genome assembly GCF_051943395.1 of Hippocampus bargibanti. Lineage (NCBI taxonomy): Eukaryota > Metazoa > Chordata > Actinopteri > Syngnathiformes > Syngnathidae > Hippocampus > Hippocampus bargibanti. Next base: position 19,382,733 of record NC_142737.1, on the reverse strand, counting down.
CCTTTCAAACCATCTATGTTCTTTCGCTAATATATTAACCTCATTGTCGTCAAATGAGTGGTTGCTAGCTTTTAGGTGCAAATGTACTGCCGATTGAGGCCCACTTGTATTATCCCTGCGATGTTGATAAAGTCTTTTTTTGAGAATTTGTTGAGTCTCCCCAATGTACTGCTCTTTACAATTTTCATTCTTACAATGTATGGAATAAACCACATTACTTTGTTTTTCATTTGGTGGCCTATCTTTTGAATGCACTAATTTTTGCCTTAACGTGTTAATCGGTTTGAAATAAGTTGGAATTTTATGTTGCCAAAGGACTCTTTGTAATTTTTCAGAAACTCCTGCAATGTAAGGTACTGCTACTCCTCTCCTTTTTGTATCTTGAGAATTATTGGTTTCATTTCCTATTCTTTCTTTCTGACTATGGCCTGCCAAAAATACATAAAGAAGGGTTCCCCCTCAGACCCATTATTTGTAGCATTGACTCCTCTACATACAATGTAGCCAAATATTTAAAAACTATCTTAGCTCCGTTGGTTGGTAACATTTCTCTGCATGAAAGAACAAAACTTAAACCGGACCACATCTGCCAATTATTGGAAATCTGCCTTAATACTACGTATTTTAAATTTAGGGAGAAATTTTACAAACAAATTCATGGTTGTGCTATGGGCTCACCAGTTTCACCCATAGTGGCTAATCTGTACATGGAAGAGCTGGAGAAACAGGCCCTCACATCCTTCCCGGGGACAAAACCTAGACACTGGTTTAGATATGTGGACGATACTTTTGTCATAATTAAAAAACAAAAAATTCAATCCTTCACATATCACCTCAACTCGGTAGACATCAACATTAAATTTACTCACAAACTGGGTACCCCCAGTGGTCATTTCACAAATGTCAGAACGAAAGAATAGGGAATGAAACCAAAAATTCTGAAGATACAAAAAGGAGAGGAGTCGCAGTACCTTACATTACAGGGCGTTCTGAAAAACTACAAACAGTCCTTTGGCAACATAAAATTCCAACTTATTTCAAACCGATTAACACGTTAAGGCAAAAATTAGTGCGTCCAAAAGATAGGCCACCAAATGAAAAACAAAGTAATGTAGTTTATTCCATACATTGTAAGAATGAAAATGGTAAAGAGCAGTACATTGGGGAGACTCAACAAATTCTCAAAAAAAGACTTAATCAACATCGCAGGGATAATACAAGTGAGCCTCAATCGGCAGTACATTTGCACCTAAAAGCTAGCAACCACTCATTTGACGACAATGAGGTTAAAATCTTAGCGAAAGAACATTGATGGTTTGAAAGGGGGGTAAAAGAAGCGATTCTTATAAAACAACAAAATCCTTCATTAAACCGGTTTGGTGGGGTGAGGTTCAATTTGGATCGTTCATACAATAGCCTGCTTAGGCAAAACAGGTTAGGCAACATTCGTAATGCTGATGAGGTGATACCGGTGGGAGTGGGGGTAATAGGCCAGTCGTTAGTCAGGAATGTAGGAACAATCAGTGGGGCCACAGGGAGGGGTCCTCTGCTCCCCCCAACCTGAGAGTAGGGACCTATCATAGCTGTGTCCAGCGCCGCCATGCCTGGACATTAGGGATATATAAATAGGGCCGATACGACCAGTCAGACTTTAGTTCGCTGACGAAGTCTCTTGGATAGGAGGCGAAATGTCCGAAACCTTCAAATTTGTACAGATGACGGCTGAAGAAACCTTCTCATCGATACTTTGGCAACTGAGCTGATAAAATAGAGTAGATAGCACGACGAGACATATTGTGAATTGCCACACTGGACACAAGAGAGCATCGGGGTCACTGGGTCATTATCACTGTCAAGTGTTGTTGGTGTTCTCATCAGATTCACACAGTTAACATGAAATTGTATTGAATCGATCGTATCTGTGCTATTTTGGTTGTCCAAAAAAATATGTAAAAAAAAAAAAAAAAGCTTCAACTCTCACCTGAGTGGGCTTATCTGTGAATGCAAGAAAGCTCAGCTCGGAAGACACAGGGGTGCCAGTGAGGTTTTAAGACGTTTCCTTCATTTTTGAAGGCTGATTTTGGACTAGGATGTGATGTGCATTCTGGGTGTTGAATGTTGCAATATTGATAATATTGCAATATTTAACATGCACCGAAAGGAATGACAATATCTCAGAGAATTAATTATAACTAAGATACAGTAACTTATGTACAGTATTTGATAGATTTTAAGAGTAATGTGGTGTCGTTGGACAGCAATGTTCGTTTTCGTTTGAATCTGATTGGTTCAAGTCAGATCAAACCATACAATTCCATATGAGTCATATTGCATGTGTTTGCATTACATATGTTGCTCTCGCATTAATGGCAATATTATTTTGGTATATAGTGCCGCCAGCCCTATTTTATACCATTTTTATTGTATGAACAAGATGTGTGTATGTTCCACATGCTGTTCTGCTACCTACTGTGTGCAGTACGTGTTCAAATTACACAAAATCTGTTTTTTTAAATTATTTAAAAGATTGAGTCATTTTGATCACATAATTTTGATAAGGTAGATTCTATTTTCTCAACCATACTGAAGATTTTGCATGTGTCATTGAATTTTGGTCTACAGTGGCATAAGCACTCACTGCAATTATGAACAACGTTCACACTTACAGTTGTGGAAGAATTGGATCTTTTGCACCTAATAGAATAGGGCATGCTTTTTTATACTGTACTCCGAAATCTAAACTTGATGCATATTTTCCAATACGTGGGTAAGTAGTGACAACACGGGATTTTGAGTAAAAACAAATCCATCAAGTATAAATAATAACAAATAAAGGATCTGATATGCGATCTGCTTTTAGCGCTTAAGTGTACTGTGCATTGCCCGTTCTCAGTCTACGTCTCTTCTGATAGAACCAGACTGTTTTTGGTTTATCATTTAGGATACTTTCCTGACTTACTCAATTAAGGACAAAAACACTGGTGTTTACTCTGCAGATTATCATAAAGTGGATGAAGCTTAACTAAGCATTGTATTGCATTGGAAAAACAGTATTAGAGGCAACTCACACCCAAACAAATCATATCTGCTCTGTATTTAAATGTGTTGACTCTAAATGTTGTGCAAGATGCATATGTAGGATGTCGACCTCTGGTAAAACAGCGTGAATGAAAGCTCAGAGCCTGTGTCAAACTCAGTCATCATGCCCCTCCAAGGAAGTTGACATTTCTGGAGTTCATCCGACGTGGTCTTCTCTGGTTTTCATCTCGACTCACCCAAAAAGCCAGCGATGGCGTCTGACAGTTCAACGGGCACGTCAGTGCTGTATGTGTCACCCCATGACAGCCCAGAAGCCTTTAGTTGAGCACAATGGCTTATTTTCCCTGTGATTTTCACCTTGCTGTGTGCAGCGGACACAGCGCAAGGAAACGGAGGAGGAAGCTGAAAACAAGGTTGTCCTGACTTAGCCCAACTGGCCCCACACTGACAGATGTGCAGTTTAATACCAGAGTTGGCAGCATCTCTGGCCAGAGGAATATAAACTGGATCCAGAATGCAGTGCAACAAGGTACTTAGCATGCAACCTTTTCCCTTTACAGCCTGGACATGTCCTTTTGGACTTCACCTATTTTTTTCAGTGCACAGTAATCACAATATTAATCATCAGACCATTTCCAAACTCCCTCTAAAGATGTGTTTACCCTAGTCTGTGTAAGATTCAAAATCCTGATGCCTCTTTACCAATTGGTGTATTTCCGGAACTATAAATCACATTTATTCCCTTTTTTTCCCCTCCGAGATTGGCCGGGGCTTCGACTTTTTCTGTGAAGTGACTTATATGTGTAATGATTAAGACATTATATCATTTCACATGAGAGTGCAAGAGGCTGCTCTAGGCCAGTGTTGACACTTTCCACATTAATGGCAACTGATAAACACAAATGACGATGACTCTGATATAAGCAACATAAAAGCGTACATGCCGCATCCTCTACCACCTGAGCTTACGGAGATCTTTATAAATGACACAGAGGATGACGATTCCACTGGATTTGGCAATTTGGGGTGACACTAATTGTTTGGTAAAATTGTTAGCATGCTTTAATGCGAACCTTTTTTTTCTATACTTATCTGAATAACTCTGAATGTTATGTGAACAGACAGTACCAGGCAGATTCTCAGTTTGTTGTTTATACATCACGTAAACATATCATACATTTATTCAGCCTGTTGGTCTCTTGTTTTATTTTTATTTGACTTTCATTCATTTTTCTTTTTAAACGATGCTTGCTTCTTTATTTTGAATTTAATAGCTGTTGCGACTTGTAGTCTGGAAAATACAGGGTGGAAATTTTGCCATAAGAGCAAACCTCCTCACTTATCTCCGTGCAAGCCCTGCTTTTAGCTGACAAACCTGAGAGCAAATACTTCGCGCCAGCTGCTCTAATTCCTCCTATTTGTCATATTCATAAGATGGGAAGGTTCATCTTTTCCATGGACCAGTCAGAGAACATCAGTGTTTCAATGAATGTCTGATATCCACCTTTGACGTTTTGCACAACATAACCCCAACGACGCCAGGTGTGAAGAATACTCGCTGATACTTCGACCTGGGTTCATCTTTTCCTGATCCCAAATGAACATGTTATATGCATGAAACCAAATGCAGAATTGTGTAAATTTGAACTGCAGCAGACAGGGCAGAAACTGAGCTTCATGTTGTGACTGGATCACACAAATGAGAAGTATAAACATGCAGCCCAGGAAAGAATGAAAATGTATTCAATGATTTGTCTCACAAGATGTATTCAATGATGTGTCTCACAAGTGCATTTGTAAATAGCATCCCATATAAAGCACTATATAAATCGATATTTATTGTATTGTAGTAACAGTAGAAACTAGCCTTTTATTTGATTATACCAATACTTTTTTTCTTGAAGGGAAAAATACAGTATATAATATTAATTTCCGTTTCCTTCTTTACAATCCTTTTTTTTCTTTCGCTTTTCACGAAGCCATTTTCTCATTGCCATAATTCTCCTAGCCTCTAAATCTACAACCTTGAATCAGCATTGGGAATTCTAATGAGCAGTAATGACTTCTAGCATATGTAGCAAACAGCTGGCACTCACAATTTGACTCCCAATTGCATCATCAATGACAAAATAAGAAATATTTGCTTTCAAAGCCAATACGGTAGATGGAGACAAATATGTTTCATGTTGGTAATCAGTCAATCAGTCATTCAATTTTCAATTGCTAAGCAAAAATACTACATTTCTCTTAATAAAGTTTCTATAGAACACAACTATTATGTTATTAATCGAATGTTTCCAGCACATAGCATTTTATTTCAGATCATCCAAACTGAATACAAGCTTGTCAAAACAGTTGGCCATGTGCAGTGGATACCCAGCCGAATCATCATTCATCTTATTATACAATATAACATCTCACTCTCTCTCAGTCTCTATCTCCCTCTTTCACTCTCTCTCTCTCACCCGCTCTCTCTCCCCCTACCCCCCCTCTTCTCTCTCTCCCTCTCTCTCTCTCTCTCTCTCTCTCTCTCTCTCTCTCTCTCTCTCTCTCTCTCTCTCTCTCTCATCGTCCAATCCGTTCTCTTCTCATTTTTTCTCTTCTCTGTCTGCATGCACATTACATACACAAGTGCAAACTTTGAAATCCATAGACTTTCATGCACGATAAATGCAACTGTATCACATCACACAAAGTATGACTGCTTTTTCAGTGACATTGTCAGTTGACTAATAATCATGGCATTGTTTGCAGAAATAGTGAGAGATGTTTCCTTTCATTCATTCCTTTCTAACTATTTGTCTTACTATTCTATTTGAGTGACTTCCGGGTTGAGTGAATGCTGGCGCGTGTGGCTGCTGCTGCTCCTCACCCACAGAAAAACTGATCCTGTGACTGTAAGGTGACCTTGACAGTTTTGAAAGGCGCTTATAAATGAAATGTATTATTATTATTATTATTATTATTATTATTATTATTATTATTATTATTATTATTGAGACTACCTCACATGATAACATAATTGGAAGAAAATATTGGAAACACCTCGAGGTATGAGGGTGTGCAGTTCTATGGAACAGACAACTCAATACACAACAATTAATGTTTTTTTTTTAATTATGTCTCAAAGTCTCAAAAATGTATTTAAAAATCTTAGGTTCATGTAACGTGAGCTGTTCTGTGTTTAAAGTCATTCATAAGGGCTATTGATGTCTATTTATAAAGATGACATGAATTGAAAATACACAATTTTATCTGATTTGTTGTTGCCATAAATTAGGAATCATGAGTTGAATGTCAAGATGCATTCAAAAGAAAAAGATTTCAGAAAGACTTTTCAGGTGAGACAATTATAGTACTGCGGCAGGATACTAGCCCAAATCTTCTTGCATCATCAAACATCTTTTGACGGCCTCATGTACTCCACGTATATCGTATTACAGTACTTGCTTTAGCAGATGCCTTATAAAATCATATATAAGATGATATATATGGTGCCCACACAGCATGCACCCCTGGAGGCTGCGAAGTGAGAAGCTGGAGAAGATAAACAGCAAGGGGGTGGCAGGCCGAGTGGGGTTTAAGCTTCCACGGTGATTGGTCGAGAATGGCGTGCCCAATAAAATCGTTAAAGCTGATTTAAAGGAGAAAAATATGCAATGGTTCCATTTCATTATTTTTGGGCATTATCTCCACACAAATTAACTCAAATCGTAATGTGAAATTATATGATTGCATTACCTTTTGACTTTTGATATTATGTTCATTTTCCCTCTTGTGAAAGTGGCTGAGCCTATGTGCGTGCGAGTGCACGTTATACTTCCCACTGAGAAATGGTGCATTATAGATTAGGCATCGTTTAAGTTGCATTACATTAAATCTTGCGCCCTTTTACGTATTCCTTGCTAAATGTTTCATATGCCATTATAGCTTTTGACACAGTGAAACATGTGTAAGGTCGCTGAAATGTTGTATCACTGCAGAGAGGAGATGCAAGTTTGTGTCACAAATGAGGACATTTATCTATTATTTAGACTGGTAGAGAAAGCGGAGTTTCGGCTTGGATGGCAGATCGCTTCCTCCCCATCACTAGAAAATGTGTACAAAATAGTTTATTCACGCGATTACTGTTAGTTGTCCTTTTGGTGCGTTTTTTGAAACCCGGTTGCTCACTATAGTTTTGGAGTCCTTGTTATGGTTTTTACTCTTTCTGCCCCGAAGTGGTATTTGATCATGTTTGTACAATGCAGCCTTACCTTGGGCGACGACATTTGAAAATGTGGCGAATATAAGGTAGAGGATACTCCAACCAGAGCAGTTACAGTTCATTTTTGCAACCGTCGCTACTCTTTCTTCGACAGAACTTTCCAGCCTTGCCAGTTCGCTCCTGCTTCAGTCAACTATGTTGCATGCGTTTTTATCCATGTCCACATGCGCTGCACTGACTACCATAACACCTGTTGTGATCCGCGTTGCGCAGGTGATGAAGGCACGTCGAGATCCGCTCATCCGCGGTTCCGCTGTGCTTTAAAGTTACGCCTCTCAAATGGCGTTCCTTGAAATATCACACCAAGACTGATGAAATTTTCCGATTGAAAACGAAAGAAAGCAAGAATGTTCCGAGATGATATTAAAACATCGAAACGAAGTTTCCTTCTCCTCGGGTGGTCCAGGTTGATCGGGACTCTGCGGAGTTTCTAGCAGATCACAGCGAGTGCTTGAGCTCAGCCCGGGGCACGAATGTCATCATCGTCTGTCACTGTTCATCAGTCTGGGAAACCACAGTCACTGCGCAGCTGGTCGGATTAACCCTACTTGGCTTGACTTGCAAGCCAATCGTGACGTTGTTCTTGTTTTCTCAAGGGAGATCACACGTTAATGAGGCTTCCCTTCAACCGCTCCACTCCAGCTTCCTTATTGACTCAAATGAAACAGAAATATTAGAAATGCTTTCGAAAAGATATTCAGCGTGTTACTACAGTATTGCACGGATGTTTATTACGTATTCTTTGATGCTTTGCTTACTTTGAAATGAAATTATTTGATTCATTATCAGTTTGTTGATCCCGGAAACGCGAGAAAACAGCTGTGTACGAAAGTAGCACTACGCTAACAGAAATAAGTAAAACGTCATTTTACTTAAAAAAAACACTACTCCTCCTGTAGAGATTGCAGCATTCGGAGAAGAAAATGAAAACAAATGAAATAACTGAATGCGAATTATCTGAGAACAGTAATGGTTATATTTGGCAGTTGTAGAATGCAACAAGTGTCACGAAACTTGAGGGAAACCGGCCGCCACGTGATTGTTATGAGAGATTTTGTTTTGATTGGCTTCATATTTTCTTTTGAAATGATCATACGGTCTTAAAGTATTGATGAAAAGGTTTCTTCAGCCGTACTTATTTGAAGGTGTCGGACGTTTCGCTTCTCATCCAAGTGGCTTTGTCAGTGAACTAAAATGTTGCTGGTAGTTCGCTGACGAAGCCTCTTGGATGAGAAGCGAAACGTCGGACACCTTCAAAGAAGTACCGATGATGGCTGAAGAAACCATTTCATCTGTGGATCACTCCTGTACGACTGAGAGCTTACACAGACTGATCTTAAGGGACAGTGAGACCTCGGCTTACGAATACCTTACCTTACAAACTTTTCGGTTTACGAACGTCAAATTTATGAAAATTAAACCTTGGAATACGCACTACTTTTCGCGATACACACCCACCATGGCTGGCGGAATGATCTTCGGATCTGGCGGAGTGATCTTCGGATCTTCGGCGGAAGCACACGACCGAACAGCGCTCCAGCCGGCGCACCTTTCCACACCCCCTCTCTCTAAATTGACACGTCGATCGCCTCTGGGGAGCTTTTTGCAGATAATTTTACTATTAGGAAATGAATTCAAGATGGTCCCCTAATAATCACCATCGAGGAGAAGAAGGAGATCATTGAGAAACACGAACGAGGTTTGCGTTTGTGGCGTCACATGTGCACACCGCGGCTGTCATGTGAATCTCAGCCTGACACATCTCTCACGCTGTGTGTCACATCCCTGAGAGTAACTTTCCACAACCATTCTACAAATGAAGAGCCCGTTACCGTCCACCATTGCTACCATACATCGCCTAAAAGCTTTTCACAAAGGTGTTATTTAGTCGATGCTTTCACGTGACTAATGACACCGAAATTGTCATGTGCGAGTTGACAGCTGGGGCGGGGCCACCACTCGCGACCTCCGCCAGCCGAAGAAGACACTTCAATTTCATTTCAACAAGTCGCTGTCACCACACCAGTGACATGATTACGAGGCCTCGCGCCTCGCTGTGTCTTGTGCTGGCAAGTTCAAGAGTTTGCTTTTATGAAGACCTGGGGTGATTGTTAGCCGCGATCGCGTAAGTTTGGTGCTTTCCGGGATCGCGAATGTGCTGGACGGATCGCCCCGCCCGACTTCTTTTGTCGCGTTTTATTCCGCGTCCGTGGAATCATCGGACTCGCGCCTTTTGTTGTAATAAATTCTCTTCCAGCACCTACGGGACTCAAAGTGGATGCAGATGACGAGGAGCTTGTTTCTGACCATAATGAGGTCCTCAACACAGAGGATTTGATTTGCCTTCAAGAGAACAAGCAGAAGCAGGCTATTCAGGAGTTGTTGTGCAGGCTTTTATTGAACAGTTCCATCCAGAAAAGGCTATGAAAATCATCAACATGATGAATGATAATGGATGCCTCAGTTTCGTAAGATCTCACAAGTCAGAAAGCAACAGGTGTCAATTAAGAGCCATCAACGACTACAAATGTAAACTGACTTTATTATATAGAGCAGTGTATTTCTTTCATTACAATACAATAGCACATTTATTATACATATGTGACGGGTGTCACAACAGTGACTGTCTTCATCTCCACGATGCTGCTGTATTAATGAAGACGAGACGCGTGGATGTGTCTTTTTATTTCTTTTATTTCTGCAACACAGTATGGCAGAAGGGATGGGTGAAGTCGCATGGGTTTCGTCTTGTGATTAACCTGAATCTCCTCGAGATTGTTCTCAAATGCAAAACATTGTAGATAACAAAACAGAATTAACAACGTGTGATCGTATAGTGGTTATTTACAGAAAAAGAGAATACAACACAAGTTCACTGTTATTTACAAGATGTCCCTGAACGCTTGTAATGGCTGGCGCACAGTTCAACCAGCCACGGACACTCACGGGCAAATGAGACACGACACAAGAAACTAAATATTGTTCAATAAAAACGAAATGAAACAATTATTACCTGCAACACAGTATGGCAGAAGGGATGGGTGAAGTCGCATGGGTTTCGTCTTGTGATTAACTGCGCAATAGAAAAGCACTATGAAGCTAAGTTCCACTCGACAAAACGTGAAGTAAATAATGACACAAAAAGTAATCTGGACTCGAATGAATAAGGGAACTAATTAGATAACACTAGACAGTAAAAAAGGGGAAACAAAATAAGATATTGTCATGAAAATGCGCGTTAATCAAGAACAACAGAAAATTGCGACTCACCCTGAATCTCCTCGAGATTGTTCTGGAAACTATGGGCGGGACATAGTGCCACACTGTGCGCCGTTGCGTCACTTCCTTCATAATTTAATAACCTAAGTGTACAACTCCGTTACATACACCCCCCTTAAATTATGCAGAAGTGAGGCAACATACACACGGAAGACAACAGAAAGACCAACAGGCAAAATAGACAAGGTTATCGGGCAAGGATGTACAAGGAAGTCAATCATAGGAATTCTTCTTTCAGAAGTGTGAAGGAATAGGGTGGTTCAAAACCCATCCTATCACAGACTAGTAGAAATGCCATTTACATTTCACAAAACAGCACATAACAACACCCGTTACTGAGAAGCCATAAAGATAATGGCGACAATTGGCACACAGCACAAACCCAAAAAAAAAATCAAATGGTCATATTAAACCCACATTAATGTTGGCATCCCGACTCTCTGATAGGACATTTCACATATCAGCCTGTCAGGGGGTTTAACTGTCCTACCACATCTCGTGAAATTGATGGGGCCCTGTGTGTCTTGTGGTTGTGTGCAAATTACCGCCTCAAGTTCAGTCTCATCTGGGGGTGAGTCAGGGGTCGAGCGTGCTATGTCAAACACCGGGTCTGTGGAAAGTTCAGTCTGTGTGTGGATATCATGGCCTGCTGACAGACTTCTCTCACTGACATCCCCTCGACATGCATCGGCGGAATCATGCTCTGAAGAGAAGTGCTCATGTTCCTCTGTCTGAGCTGGAGACTGCATGACCCAGTTCTCAGTGCGCAGCTGAGTGTCCTCCTGATCATCAGGGACTGAGCTTTTGTCACTCCCACAATGTGCGTCCATCTCTGACCCCTCTGAACACGAACCAGGCTCCACCTGCCCAGAGAATGTCAAGAAGTCAACCGGGAGCAGTAAGTTCCTGTGTACGACCTTCTCTCTGCCTGTGGCATCATCTCGGATCCTGTACACATTGATCAACGGCTTCACAGACACCACGTCATAAGGGGTTGACTCCCAACGATCCGCAACCTTCCGCTTGCCCTTCTCGCCTCGATTGGCTAGTAGCACCTTGTCACCAACAGCCAATGGCGACCCCTTGACTTTGCGGTTGTAGATCTGGGCGTGGCGGGTCTGTTCCTTGGCTGCATGCTGTTGAGCAATTTGCACGGCTTCAGAAAGGTCTCTCTTCAAGGTGCTCACAAACTCATTGTGACTGACAACATTGGCGTTCTCCAAGACATGATGGAACATGATGTCAATGGGCTAGCGAGGGACACGTCCAAACATCAAATAGAATGGCGCAAAGCCCGTCGTCTCATGTACTGTGCAGTTGTAGCAGAAAGTCAACATATTCAACATTTGTGGCCATTTGGACCTAGACTTTGGGGGAAGTGTTCTGATCATCCCTCCAAGGGTCCGGTTGAATCTTTCTGCGATGCCATTACCCATGGGATGATACGGTGTTGTGTGGGACTTATGCACCCCTGCCATCTCAAGAAGATCCTTGATGAGTCTACTCTCAAAGTTGGCTCCCTGATCCGAATGGATCCTTCTGGGGAACCCATAAATGCAGAAGAACTTGTCCCACAGGCAGCGGGCAACTTGCTTTGCTGATTGGTTCCTGCAGGGGAAGGCGAGAGCCAACTTTGAGAAGTGGTCGGTGACGACGAGGACATCGGTGGTTTTCTTGTCGCCGGACTCTGCTGTCCAAAAATCAATGCATACCAGTTCCATTGGAGCCGAAGTGCGGATGTTCTCCAGGGGTGCCCGGGCGTCTGGCTCGGGGGTCTTACCCAAGATGCACCTCTGGCACTGCCTTACATGTTTTGTAATGTCTTTCTCCATCCCTGTCCAAAAGAACCGTTCACTAGCCAAGGAGAGTGTCCGAGAACAGCCCTGATGACCAGCCGCGTCATGCACACCATGTAGGACTTGGTGTTTCAGAGACCCAGGTATGACGAACTGAAAGACTCTTCTGTTCATGTGGCGATCTTTCCTTACTCTGTAAAGAGTCCCGTCACAAACTTTCAGCTTCTTCCAGTGCCTCAGCAACAAAAGAACACAGCTCGTCTCAGCTGCTCTTTCATGTTTGGTAGGTCTCATATGTCGCTGCACATAGAACATGACTCGGCTGACTGTTGAATCTTGGTGCTGCAGGTCACGTAACTGACTATGGGGAATGACAATGGAAGGGTCTTCTTCAGGTAGCTGTAGTGACAATGGGGTTGCTCCAGGGAGTCGAGAGGTCCCGCCAGTCTGATGGACGTCTAAAACTGCAGACACCTCCTGCGCATCAATTGCACTTCCAGAAGACTGATCAGGAGCTTCTCCCTGGGAAACTTCTCCATCATGATCACCAGCCATGTGGACAGCCTGACAGTTGGTGGTGAAACGGAAAGCATCCTGTACAGTCTCATTCACGACACCTTGGACTCCATTGAGTAGGTATTGGTAGGGTTCTTTCACCAGGCGATGGCTCACGCAAGACTGAACGAAGGGTTCTCGACTCAGTGCATCAGCCACTATGTTCTTGGGCCCTGGGACGTACTTCAAGTCAAAGTCATATGCTGCCAGCTTCGACACCCACCTCTGCTCGCAGGCATCTAGTTTGGGCTTCGTCAGGATATATGTCAAGGGGTTGTTGTCAGACCATGCAGTAAAATGTCTGCCTTTTAGCCAGTGGGAAAACTTGTCACATACGGCCCACTTTAAAGCAAGAAATTCGAGCCGATGTGCAGGGTAGTTCAATTGGGCTCGTGACAGCGTTTTACTTGCAAATGCCACTGGTCTCGCAACCTTGTCATCAGGCTGAAGCTGGGAGAGGACAGCTCCAATGCCGTCAAACGATGCATCGACTGCCAGGATGAAAGGTTTCTCAAAGTCAGGGTGGGCCAACGTTACACTGTTTGACAGATCGTGTTTCAGAGTCTCGAAGGCAGTTTGACATTCAGTGGTCCAGTCCGCCGGTGTCAACTTCACATGACTTGATGCATCCGATGTGGGTTTCGACCTGCGTCTGGCCTTACCACGGGTTTTCTGGCCTGAAAGGAGCTTGAAAAGGGGCTTGGCCTTGATGGAGCAGTCCTCAATGAAGTGCTGATAATACAACACCATTCCCAAGAAAGATCTAATTTTCTTCTGCGAGGGAGTGAGGCCATCACTGTCCATTAGGTCTGGTACCTGTACACTGTTTATCGCTTCCACCTTTTCAGGGTCTGTCCGTACCCCTGACTCTGAGACAACATGGCCAAGGAACTTCACGGATCTCCGAAGAAAGTGACACTTCTTCGGAGCAAGCCTCAGATTATGGTTCTTCAAGCGGGAGAAAACCATCTCCAATCGCTCAAGCGCAATCTCTTCTGTCGGACCAAAGACCATGAGATCGTCAAGATAGCACAGGAGGCTGGTGAAGTTCTTGTCCCCGAAAATGGAAAGCATCATCCGCATGAATGTAGCCGGGCTGTTCGAAAGGCCTTGTGGCATCCGGTTATATTCATGTAGGCCAAATGGGGACGAGAAGGCGGTGTACTTCTTATGGTCCTCAAACAGGGGCACATTATAAAATCCCGAGGTGAGGTCCATGGTGGAGAAGAAGACATTTCCTCCAAGTGCGGCAAGAGCGTCAGCCTGATGGGGCAATGGGTGAGCATCGCGCTGTGTCCTCGCATTTAGCCATCTGAAATCCGTGCAGATGCGCAACTCCCCATTCTTCTTCCACACTAAGACCAATGGAGATGCATATTCACTCGTGGATTTCCGAATAATGCCTTTTTCTTCCATCTCATTGAGAGTCATTCTCAGCTTTTCATATTGACTTGGTGGCACTCTTCGATAAGGCAGGCGGAATGGTCTCTCATCCACGAGGTGTATCTTGTGCACAAATTCAGAGGCCTCTCCACAGTCCATCCTGTTCCGTGAAAATACTGCTTCATATCTCTCAATGAGTTGGAAAAGTCTGTCCCTCCACGTATCGGAGACAGCACATGCATCCAAGTCCAGATCATGTAGTCCAAGCTCGTCCAGTGCTATTTTGATGTCTTCTTTGGACCTTGGCCTTGCGGTGGCATTCTGAACAGATTGGGACATAATTTGGATGTTGTCAGGTTCAGACAAGTCTTCTGTCGCAATGCAGGGAAATACATCTGCCAGCTTTGTGTTTCTTCTCAACACCACTTTTTCAGTCGAGGGGTTGATGACCCTCACTGGGAGCCATCCATCGCCCCACATCGGTGTGATAATCCGGCCAACCAGAATCTTCCTGGATCTGCACCTTGCTTGAGTTGGTTCAACTATGACCGTGCTGCCAACTGACATTGGTGCGCAGGCGGGAAGCTTAGCCCAAACAAGATGTTCACTCTCTGGTTGCAACATCACACATTGCTGCAACTTCAGCGTGCCAACTTTGTCAGGAATCGTTCCACCCCTCCATTTCTCTGTGTTGGAAAGCAGTGAGAAAAAGTGGTGAGAGTCATCATCAATCGAACTACCGGGCTCTGACATGAGCCGCCAATAGCCTTCAGTCTTCCGCATCAGGTGAAGGATTTTCTTAATGGCATTGCTGCCAAGAATTATGTCGTCGGTTTGTCCAGGCACCACAAACATGGGCACAGCTAGCTTGCAATTGTACACGACTATTTCCAAATCACATATGGCCGAAGGCGTCACTTGATGACCACCACATCCTACAATGACAACGTCATCTGCAGAGTAACGTTTGATGTTAGGGTTGCACACTAACAATCGTGCCATAGCCGACTCACTCAATGTGCAACCAGTAGAGCCGCTGTCAATCATTGCGGTCAGGGAAATGCCTGCGACAGTGGCAGTGGTGTAGAACAAGCTATCTGACTTCAGGACCTTGTGTGTGCCTTGGAAGATAACAGTCTTCTCCGTGGGGACACTGGAAGTGAGGGACTCTAATATCGAATCAAGATCATCTGTCGAACTGTTGGGAGGGTCATGAACTTCATCCGCATCATACTCCCTTGGATGCGGAGACATTAGTTTCCCGACAGTAGTGATCTTGTGGGCTGCACTTGTGTGGGGCAGTTGCGTCTGGAGTGATCAGGTGAAAAGCACAGAAAACAAAGTCTTTTTTCGCGGCAGTGAATAAGCGCAGAATGGTCAGCGCTAGCACAGACAGCACATGGTAGCTTATTCAAACCGTCCACCATTGGAAGCCTTGACTTGCATCTACCAGAGGCAGAGGGATTGTTAGCTCCTTGCAGCAAAACTCTTTCCAGCATGGAAATGACACGCTCAAGATTTGCGGAGTCGGGTGGCCTGGCTGAGTGGGATATTTTATCGTTGTCCTGACATGCTGTATTCTGAAGCATTTCACTTTTATTTACATGAATGGGTTGACTGTTCGCCGCAGCTGGAGTGGCAGTCCTGGGACTCATTTCTGTCTGGTACTCATCCAGGATGGCTTGGACCTCAACTGCCGACCATTTATCCACTGTTTTTGACCTAAATGTCATGGAAAGATCTTTGGATGGACAATTTTTAATAAACATCCGTGTTACGTCGAGGGAAGAACAGTCGAAATCTCTGCCCTGTTCTTTGAGACGATTGGTGGCAACTTCAGCTGCGTTGTTAAGCCTCAACCAGTAGTCATATGGGGCCTCCTTATCCCTGGGCAGCGTGGTGTAAAAGTCTGCTAGAGGGAGAGGTGAACAAGGGGCAGTAGAAAAATGCTTGCGAAGAAGGCTATAGATGGCATTTGGGTTCTGGGTTACATCAACTCCACTGTTTCTTGTGCTAACCTTGACAACATCTTTAGCTCTACCGCTGATGTTCATGAGGATTTCCTCTGCCTGATGCTCAGGAGCTACTTTTGCTCTCCTTATGTAGTTCCTCATTAGGTCTTCCCACTCATCTACATTCATTTGATCAGTGTGGTCACCCTTGAAAGTCGGGGGTTCGCGAACTTTCCTGTGCGGTAGTATCAGAACTTGTGATGAGTCAAGACTTTGTGTTGTTGTGTCAATGGGCGTGTCATGTGGGAATGAGGTGTTATGCATGGGGACGTTATGTGTTGGGCTGAGATGTGCAACAATGCTGTCTGCCAGCTGCTGGCCAATGTGTCTAATTATGTCACTCATCTGACCAACTACGTCAGGTGACTGGGGTAAGGGATCTGTCACTGGTGTGTCAGGAGTCTGTGCGCTCGTCTGAGATGTACTACACTGGGTCTGGGAAGGAACTCTGTCCCCACTAACATAAGTGGCCTCAGCTAGAACCTGCCCATTCCCCTCTACTACATCACTCTGGATGGGACTCCACACCTGTAACATGGTCGGGATGCCTCTACCTCTACCAATACACTTATTAAAAGGTGTGCTAAATGTCCCTTGGAAGGAGCTCATTCTCAAACTTCACAAAAAAAACTTACAGGAAAAAAAAAAAGCACAACAATTGCAAAACAGCAGCTCAGACAATAAACACACAATTTAAAGAACGGGGTCGACACACCGTCCACCGAGTGATGGGATGAAGACACTGTGCAGCATCGCGGTCCCGGTCCGAAGTGGAGAGTCACTTGTGATCGACGGGTCACGGCACCAATGTGACGGGTGTCACAACAGTGACTGTCTTCATCGCCACGATGCTGCTGTATTAATGAAGACGAGACGCGTGGATGTGTCTTTTTATTTCTTTTATTTCTGCAACACAGTATGGCAGAAGGGATGGGTGAAGTCGCATGGGTTTCGTCTTGTGATTAACCTGAATCTCCTCGAGATTGTTCTCAAATGCAAAACATTGTAGATAACAAAACAGAATTAACAACGTGTGATCGTATAGTGGTTATTTACAGAAAAAGAGAATACAACACAAGTTCACTGTTATTTACAAGATGTCCCTGAACGCATCATGGGCGGAGACTCAGCAGAACACGCGGTGCGCTTGTAATGGCTGGCGCACAGTTCAACCAGCCACGGACACTCACGGGCAAATGAGACACGACACAAGAAACTAAATATTGTTCAATAAAAACGAAATGAAACAATTATTACCTGCAACACAGTATGGCAGAAGGGATGGGTGAAGTCGCATGGGTTTCGTCTTGTGATTAACTGCGCAATAGAAAAGCACTATGAAGCTAAGTTCCACTCGACAAAACGTGAAGTAAATAATGACACAAAAAGTAATCTGGACTCGAATGAATAAGGGAACTAATTAGATAACACTAGACAGTAAAAAAGGGGAAACAAAATAAGATATTGTCATGAAAATGCGCGTTAATCAAGACCAACAGAAAATTGCGACTCACCCTGAATCTCCTCGAGATTGTTCTGGAAACTATGGGCGGGACATAGTGCCACACTGTGCGCCGTTGCGTCACTTCCTTCATAATTTAATAACCTAAGTGTACAACTCCGTTACACATAGAATAAGGTATGTTGTGTGTAGATTTAAGGCTTATTTAGTTGACAATTTTATGAAGACCTGAGAACTGATTATTCTCATTTTAATAGTTTTTTTAATGGTTTCCTATGGGAAAACATTTTTGGGATACACACTTTTCGCCTTACACTGTCACGTCCGCTCGAGGAGTGGTGACAGGACTCGATGGACAAAGTAATAATTGGAAGGGGTTGGATCCGAAATACACGATGGAGACTATAAGTTCAACAAAGGTTTTTACTGAGACACGCAGGGCAAAACAGAAGGTAAGGCAACCGAATAGACGAACGGGACCAACCTGCGTAATGCTGGGTGACAGGGTAACAAGAGAGAATACACTGGCGAGGGGGAACGGGTGGCTTTTATAGCCAGAAGGCACAATCAAGGAAATGGGAATCAAGTGAGTGAGCCTGGAGAGCACGGAGCGGAGGGGCGCGCACCTGGGGCCAAGAAGGATGTGACAGTCCCCCCCCCCCCCCTCAACGGATGCCCCCTGGCGGCCCACCCGGTTTGGAGGGGTGAGCTGAGTGGAACGCTCGGGTGAAAGATGGGTCGAGGATCCAGGAGCGGAGAACCCACTGACGTTCTTCCGGCCCATAGCCCTCCCAATCGACCAGGTATTGCAATCCCCTGCCCATGCGCCTTGAGTCCAATATCTCCCGCACTGTGTCGACTGGGTCGCCGTCTACCATCCGGGGCGGGTGGGGGTGGGGTGGTGCCGGAGCGAGGGGACTGGTTTCCGCCGGCTTGAGGAGGAATACGTGGAAGACCGGGTGGATCTTCATCGTGGGTGGCAGCCGGAGGGCCCACGACGCTGGAGGCACACGCACCGTAGAGCCGCTTCCAGATCCTGGTTCTTGCACTCCGTCTGGCCGTTGGATTGGGGGTGGTAGCCAGACGACAAGCTCGCCGATGCCCCTATGGACCGACAGAAATGTTTCCATACCTTGGAGACGAACTGCGGTCCCCAGTCCAACACGATGTCCGCCGGGATCCCGTCGAGACGGACGACGTGGTTAACCAGGAGTTGGGCCGTCTCGATGGCGGACGGCAACCTGGTTAACGGAATGAAGTGGGCCGATTTAGAAAGGCGGTCCACCACAGTGAGGACGACCGTGTTGCCACGGGAAGGGGGGAGGCCCATGACGAAGTCTAGGGAGATATGGGACCAGGGTCAGGAGGGGACCAGTAGTGGCTGGAGAAGTCCCACCGGGGGTTGATGGGAGACCTTCCCACGGGCACAGGCGGGGTATGCCTTCACTTAGTCCGCGACGTCCCTCCTGTCCTCTGGCCACCAAAACCGCTGGGCGATGAGATGGATCGTCCTGTTGACCCCCGGATGACAGGCGACCCTGGAGGCGTGTCTCCAGTGCAGCACCTCTGTGCGTAGTGCGAGGAGGACGAATAGGCGATCCACCGGGCAACCCTAGGGAACAGTGACGTGCGGTGAGGTTCATGGCTGGTGAGGCACTGACGTCATCATAGTCAGATTTACAAACATATGAACTCTACAGAGTAGTTTATTCACCATTTGATTGGCAACAGTTAACGTATTTTGTTTAAAATTTCATGTCAGCATTTTTTATATATACAAACTGTAGCATAGAAAAAATAATTTAAAAAAAAACGTTTTTATCGTGTTACCTTTAGTCCATCCGCCGCTCCTTCTGAAGAAAGGCATCGATAACTTCTTTGTAGAAGCCTTCCTTATCTTTCTTCAGTTTTAAAAGTCTCTCTGTCTCAATGGAGATCACTGCCAGTGAAGAAAGTCGTCCTTGATCAGTCCTGTTCCGACTGTATGTTTTCAGTGTTGAGAATGACAATCTCGTCTACTTCTCCAGCAACAAATGGGGCTGCACCGATCTCCTTTTTAATGTCATTTCTAATGACATCATCAACTGCTTCAATTAAATCGTTCTGTATTCTGTTTCACAGGCTAGAAAATACAGTGGATGTCCCAAAATGACTCGCTAGCCTGTGATCTTTCTGAGCGAAAGCATGTAATAGTTCAACATAGTTGCCACGATGAGCAGAGCCCTTACTTTCATCATTTCCACGAAATGCCAGCTGTTGTTTGGCAAGGAAGCAGGTGGCATTGATGAGATCTTTTAAAATCTCCCGGTTCTCCTTTACCTTAGCATTGTGGATGCTGATGTTTAGTCTTCGCTCATTTTTGATGAGGCTCCGTTGTAAATTTTTCAGGTCGCAATATCCCATTTGAGTCCAGACATTGTCACAAATTGAGAACAGAAGGCAGGAAAAGCAGAAAAGGCCGTTTCTTGCTGGACATCCACACAGCCAGCCTTTTCGTGTGTACCAGTCCGCCTGAAAAGAGCGATTATTGTGTCCCGTTGTCTGAAGCAAACATTTTAGCTCCGGTGTTGGTCTTCCTTTAATTATTGCCTCCTGCTTCGATTGAAAGTCCAGTTTAGAAAATTCTTTCAATTTAGATATGTAATCCTCCATTCTGAAAGTGAGGCCAAGCAACACGAAAAAATGACTGCAGGGTTGCACTTTACTTGCTAACTGTTTACTGTAGCTTTCTGTCTCTAATTCTATTATTCTGCAGACGTGGAGTAAGAAGTATCTCTGGAATCACAAGCGCCCCCTGCCTGTCATGATGCGGGAGGACTGTGTGCCTCACCTACGCACAGCGTTTTGATAAAAACAAAACAAAATAAACACTGGAGTACAGTGTTTATAATGTACAATGACTCTACATTATATACACCAGCTAAACTGTAGAAATTTAGTTCATATACTAAACGTGTTTGAACGCTTTAATAGCGATATGCAGAAGGACAGCAATGCGGTCTCACTGCAGAGCAAGCCAGCACAGTAAGCATAGTGATTGCGCAATCCATAGTGAGGATCAGCCGGCTGGTGCCTCACTGCTCGTCTCTACTTAGTATTTGAACGGTAAATGTGAAAATTCAGCGATTTAGAAAAAAATCCTAAAACGGTGAAGTTAAATGGACAAGAACTTTAAAGTACAAATCACTAAATACATATAACTGTTTAATTTATTTTTTCATTTGATATTTCCATGACAGCTTTCCATGATGACAGGTGAGGCACTGCCTCCCCTGCCTCCACTGACTGTACGTCACTGCTTGGGAATAGGGTTACCCCCCTGGGCCTCCTGAACCTTCTTCTCCACCTCCCACCTCAGGGTGCCCAGGATGTGTTGCGCCGGCAGGATGTTGGCGATGACCTCCTCCTTCTCTGCTGGCTCGTGAACGTGATATAGGGCGTCAGGCTTGGTGTTCTGCGAACCTGGGCAGTAGGTGAGAGTAAAGTTGAAGCGGGTCAGAAACAGTTGCCATCGGGCCTGCCGCGAATTGAGTCTCCTGGTGGACCGAATGGCGTCCAGATTCTTATGATCAGTGAAGACGGTGAAGGGGTGTTTGGCCCCTTCGAGCCAATGTCTCCACTCCTGCAGCGCCAGGATGACCGGCAGCAGTTCCCGGTTCCCCACATCATAGTGCTGAGCCGGCGGGAGAAGAAGGCGCATGGGTGGTGTAGGTAAATGCCAGCTTGAAAGTGGATGAAATGCAGAACACCGAAATTGCAGCAATTAGGCAAATGGTGTTGCAAAATAGAATGGTTTTAGACCTTTTGACAGTCCCACAAGGGGGCGTCTGTGATATGGTGGGTGACACTTGTTGTACGTATATACCTGAAGAAGCAAATTCCATACACATGACTCATGCTTTGTCTGTTATCAGGGATCTCAGAGATGCTATGGCCAAAGATCGACGGCCTGATCACCCGTGGAGCTTTGCCATGCTCTTTGAAGGACCGTAGTACATGACGTTGCTTAGACTGTTTATGCCTGTCGTGATCGGGATTTTACTTATTTTCCTAGTCATTGGTTGTATTATTTCTTGTTTGCGCACGATGGCGATCTCTATGATCACCAATTCCCAGGTTAATTATGCAAAGATTTTTTACCAACAAATGCGTGAAGGGGACCCTGTGTTGTAATTTGGAATTGTGTGGTTGCTCCCGCCAAACGGAGGGCTGAGAAGGAATTTTCCTCGTCATTATTTTAATTGGATTGGATTTGCCTGTATTACTCTCGCAGAGAAATTAAATCTCACAGCAGTAAAGTTACGACAGAGGTTTTTCGCCTTCTTCATGGTAAAGAATGGTTCCCTGTGCCGTTACTTATGACGTTCATGCTGAAAACCGTTTTGGAGATGCATGTACTGATGTTTTTAATGTGTAAACAGCAGGGAATGTTAAAATTGGTTATATACAAATGCTAAAAACATCCTGTTATTTCATTTCTACTTATTCTTATCAATTAGTAAGTCCATATATGTATGTAGTTTAGTTTTCTCTATATGTTAATTAGTATACATGTACTCAGCTTGTACTTAGTATAGAAATCTAGCTATCATGTTTCAGTCTAATAATAAATATTCATGATTGTATCTAGCAGATGATAGGTCCTTTCCAAAGTGACATCACTCCTGTTGTTTATAAATGCTTGAGACGCGCGCTTGAGCGCGCTCTTGTCTCTGTCCCTTGGCGCAGCTTCTCCCCTGGAGAGCATCCTCTAGCTGCCTGATAATAAATATTCCTTTTTGTGTATATCACCTTGCTTCCTGCTGATTTAATATTTAGACTATACAAATGGAGAGCTGAACCAGGAAGAACAGCATTTAACGCAACACTCTTTATTTCCCAAACGCGAATTTACGATCATCATAAACTTCAATACAAGTATTTCAAACTTTGATTAAATGCTCTTCCCTCGCTTAAAGGCTGGCTTGATTATTTAGCACAAATGATGACTGCACTAAAATAAAAAAACAAACATCTTAGTATAAGGTACACCCCCAGTGAATGGTGTATTTTAAAACTTTTTCCATATACATGGCGCACTGGAGTATAAGGTGCACCTTCAATGAATGATTTTTTTTCTCCAAATACAGTAAAGTCTCGTTATATCGATGTCGGTTATATCGATAGTACCGCTTATTACGATACTATTTCTATGAACGCAAGGAGAAAATTACATGCGCGCAGGGTCGGATATATCGATATTCCCGGTTATATTGATATTTTTTCGGACTCCCGAGAATATCGATATAACGAGACTTTACTGTATAAGGCACACCACAATATGTGGCTCTACGGTAGAGCCTGGTGTTATGCACTACTTCTCTAATGGAAATGGAGTCGGTGGCTGCCTACAGTACAGTAGTTGCGAGACTTGTGGCTCAATATCATTTCACATATAAGGTGCACCTGCGTACAAGGCGCAGGGTTGTGTTTTGAAGAAAATCGAGGCTTTTCAGTGTGTCTTTTACACCGGAAAATACGGTACAGACGCTACCCAACATATGATCATTCGAGTTCGGAATAATGGTACATGGGAACATTTTCGCGGGAACAGTATGTTGAAAATGTTCGGACAGAGATGCTGTAAGTTAGATTTTTTATTCCACACCTTTTTTCCGGCCAAGCTCGCTTGCTCATGCACAAGCATGCACAGAGACAAATTAGAGGTTTCAAGGGATGGATGTTTATGTGACGGACACCAAAGCTGACCAATCAGGGCCCGGCTTTGCTGAATTGTTGCCAACGAGTTCAGGCCCCGATCGGCTAAGCTCTCTTACGATTGGCTGTGTAGATAATGTGGGCGGAGAGGAAATCCCTTTTCCCAGTTGATGCTGCAGGAGGACGCTGTGCATAAACAAATGTAATGGCTGATGGCATATAATCCAGTAATTACGTGTCAGAAGCTTCAGTAATGGCTTACTGAGGACCCGTAGAAATACTGTAGACGATGGTGTTTTCTCTTTTTTAAGAGTTGGGTTTTCTCCGGGTGTTCCAACTTTCTCCCACATTCTACGAACATCCAACATGGATTTAATTGAAGATGCCTTTTAGCAGTGTATATAAACACACTGAAATAACGTCTGCCCGGATGCCCGAGGCGTGAAACTTTTACGTCGGGCGTACAACTTACAGAACGTCTCCGCCCGGGTGGCCGACAACTTTTCCAAGAAAAAACAAATCAAACCAAACGTTTGCTTTATTGGATAAAGCAAACGTTTGAACGCAGATTTCGAAACGGAATAAATAAATATTTGTTTGTTTTGGAAATTTTGGTTTGTTTGTCAATTTGCATACTCGGGACGGCAGCCAATCAGAAGCCTGCTTTCTGCTTCCCTAGCATTAGAGGAGATGCAAGCGTGACGTTGTTTGTTATGATCATGTGATCGGCTGCTAACTTCCGGGAGGCCGATAGCCAAGTAAACAGAACAGTTGTCAGCGAGTGCGATGATTGTTTTGGAAGCTTCTCATCTCATCTCATTTTCCGTACCGCTTATTCCTCATTAGGGTCGCGGGGATGCTGGAGCCTATCTCAGCTGTCTTCTGGCACGAGGCGGGGGACACCCTGAATTGGTTGCCAGCCAATCGCAGGGCACACAAAGACATACAACAGTCATTCTCGCACTCACACCTAGGGACAATTTGGAGTGGTCAATCTGCCTGCCATGCATGTTTTTGGAGTGTGGGAGGAAACCGGAGGACCCGCAGAAAACCCACGCGGGTCCGGGGAGAACATGCAAACTCCACACAGGGAGGCCGGACCGGGACGCGAACCGGCGACCTCTGCACTGTGAAGCCGGTGTGCTAACCACTCGACTACCGGGCCGCCCGTTTTGGAAGCTTATGCCTTTCATTTTCGGTTTTGATGAATGAAAGTTCTCATTTTAGTACGATGGTGATATCATATATGGTTGTTGGCTGTACGAACCGTTTTGTAAAAGGATCCGGGTTAAAATTTCACCGAATACCGATCGCTGAAGAAAACAAACCGGTCCGTTTGTAAATTTGCATACTCGGCACGGCAGCCAATCAGAAGCCTGCTTCGTGCTTCGGACTTTCCCAAGCATTATAAGGTTGTGCATTTGAATATTATTTTCCAATGTAGACGCACAGAAACTCAACCCCAGAAGAAAGATTCAAAAGAAGCTAACAAAATTTATGACGATACAAAACATAAACGTACATTATCCTGTGACTGTAAAGTGTCCTTGAGGGTTTTAATAGGCGCTTAGGAATTAAATATATCATTATTTTTATTAAAAGCATCGTGGAAAGAAGAGTTCACGTGGCTTGTAGCCAACGACGCAAAGCAAACATTGCATTGGACAACTGGAGCAAAATCATCAGCAAGGGATATTTACAATAAATTAAGCAAGGGAGCATTTGTGGTAGATACATCCTAAATAAAAAAAAATATTTCATACCGTGCAACAATATTTTAGTTTTTTTTGCGGTTAGTCGTCTTATTGTGTTTCAAGTTGTGAAAAATGGGGCAGGCAACTTTATGGCAGCGAGAGTTTTCTTTCTTTTGGCAGTTATTCACTCGTGTACATAGGGTGGCCTTTTGCCGTGTGAGAGAAAACCTAGCAAACTCCCAGCCAATTGAAGTGGCTCTTAGCTCATTCGCTTAAATTTAAAAGCCAGCAGACTTCATGACTTCAGGGAGTTAAGAGAACTGCAAAATCTCTCCGACATGGTTGGTCCGCCTCCCGCCCTTAATCATGCATGCCTCTAAGACTTGATGAATTGATGTGTCAAGAGTTGATGCTGTTAAATTTAATTTAAGATGATAATTATGATTTTTTTGATGAATTGATTTCTACAATGATTCTGAGGGACCGGTCAAATTTTTGAGTGATATGCACCACACTTATCCAGGGAGCTCCGAATCTATTTGTTTGCACCTGAATCAAATGCACTGAAATCACTCTACACCACCTACACCACTTAGACCTAGTTGCGGTGAATCTAAAATCCAGTCTATTTTTGGGCAGAAATTCCCAAAATGCTGAAACACCAATCGGACCAAATTCACAAGCATGCGGAACGACAAATACTTGGCCCTAGCATGAAAATAAAAGTACTTTTGTTTTTGCGCTCAGTGCACTGTCTCCAAGTGTCACATCTGGGGTGTGCCAGCTTCATCCACCGGAGTTCCCAGCAAAGCTAAAAAAGCAAAAAGTGTAAACTACACTTCCGTCAACACAATATGATGATGAACTTGTATTTTAGTTCTAAAAATAGGGGCCCGGGTGTAAATGAGATGCGAATGACAACCAATCGAGAGTACCTTGCTGCAAAGCCAGCTCACGCTCAACCTTAATCAGGCTAAGAGGCACAGAAAAAAAATGAACGGACAATAATGAGAACATTTGTTACAAGCTATTGCTGTGTGCCAATTTGAATTCCTCCCTCCCACTGCAGCACTCTGATGAGCTGCAGCAGCAGACTTTGGGTGCTCAGTTTGCCCAGCGTGCTGTAGATTTAGCTCTCCCCTCCGCGTGGTGGCTCATACACATCTGATCAATCCATTTCCATCCATCCATTTTCCGTACCGCTTATTCCTCATTAGGGTCGCGGGGGGTTCTCAGCTGTCTTCGGGAACGAGGCGGGGGACACTCTGAATTGGTTGCCAGCCAATCCCAGGGCACACAAAGACGTACAACAGTCACGCTCACACTCACACGTAGGGACAATTTGGAGTGGTCAATCTGCCTACCATGCATATTTTTGGAGTGTGGGAGGAAACCGGAGGACCCGGAGAAAACCCACGCGGGTCCGGGGAGAACATGCAAACTCCACACAGGGAGGCCGGACTGGGACGCGAACCGGGGCGACCTCTGCACTGTGAAGCAGAGATATGACAGTCAGACACTGTGGACGAAGACTCGGAACCAGAAAGATTGTCCCGACTGCCGGCAGGAGACGCAGCCATTCATGACGGACGTCTGAATTCTGCGGCCCTCTGCCAAGCTATTTATTGAGATTCTGTGCCAGATCTCCGAGATGAAGCTGACAGTTTAACTTGCTGTGTCTGATGACCTGATTGACCCCATTGTCTTGTCAGCCTGAAGGTTACGACTTCATTTAACTCCTCTCGTATCAAATAATTAAGAACAAAGCTTTTTTTTAGTCATCCGTGGATTCCATCAAACAATGTTATTAAAAATGTGCTACTTTTGATTTTGGTGACATCTCACAGAAAGACATGCATGTACATATTAACACATTTTATACAAGTGATAAAAAAAGAGCTCCCTGTATCGGAAGTTGTTGCTGCACTTCTTGTTTCATTTTTGAGTTCATAAGAGCAGAAAATCATCCAATTGCACTATCATTCTATCTCCTTTCCACACATTGCTATCTCTCCATGGAAATCATTGCAAATTAAAAAGTGAGTGAGCCACCTATTTCGGCTGGGGAAAGACTTCTTTTGCCCTGTGTGTGCCCAGATGGAGCTGTCTCCACCAGGGTCACAGTGTCCCAATACCTTCTCCAAATTGCATATTTCACATGACATTTCAATAGTATTAACTACAAGGCATATTGAGGTGTGTTTGACTTACTACTGTATGTAAGTAAGAAATGTCCCAGTTATGGAAGCATCTGTCAAGTGAATCATTTATGAATGTGGTGAAGCTCAAGCTGTTTGTGTCACCTGATGTAACACACGAGGCGAATCACTTACCAAAAGTGTCACGCATTCCTTCATCATTTTTCATTACGTAACGCTGTGGGGCTGGAAAGTGAAATGTATTTTGTGACCTTCCTTTTTGTTTGAAACATCCACATTACGACAGAAAAAGCACATGGTAAATGCAGACTAAGTTATCAACACAAGACACCAAAGCAAACAGCCTCCAGAAACATGCAATGACACAAATGGATGCCACAAGGGAGATGCGTAAGTGTAGGAAGAGGAGCCATAAACTTGTGATGGATGTGAGGGCCACAAGAAAGGCAATGCATTTTTTTTTCATTGGGCGTCATTCCTCTGGTTGATACATGAATGTAGCATCTGCTTGGATGCATTTAGCCACACATCGCTCTCTAATGTCCTCATTGTCATTCTCCAGAAAGAACACTCAGTCATATTTCAATACAGAATGGTTGGTGAATCAAAATGCTTTTAATTGATTACCCTCCTGGTACTGGCTGAGCTATTATTCCATTAAATGTGCTAATTTGAATTAAAGTGGTTCTTCAGACACTTTTCTTAGATTTATCCTTAGTTGGCCTACCTGGGGTTTGAAAAATTCAAGAAATCGTGCGCAACTTGGCGGTTGTGACCGGATATACGTCCGTGGTCGATGGTTGTGACGTATATTATGAGCGACAAAAAAATTGAATACGTTTTATTTTGTATTATTTATAATCACCATAATCTTCAAATTTAGAATTACATTTTAAAAACGAACGAACTAAAATAATATACATTAAATTAAATACTTATTATTTATTTTCTAAAGCCGCAGGGAGCCGCAGCAGGGAGGTGAAAGAGCCACATGGTGGTCTTGATGTATTTTAGTTGTGGTCTGACAAGACTTTTCTCATTAACACATCATGCTTAATACATTCATAGCCAGTGACTCATTTTAATACAAATAAAGCTACCTTTCATTATAGTACATGCATTTTGAAAGGTCGGTTTGCTCTCAAACAAGAACTCTCTGAGAGCTGCACACAATTCTACTTCAACTATCAGTGGAATACGTCTGTGTAAGCTCTCAGTCGTACAGGAGTGGTCCATCGATGAGAAGGTTTCTTCAGCCGTCATCTGTACAAAAGTGGGCCTCAATCGGCAGTACATTTGCACCTAAAAGCTAGCAACCACTCATTTGACGACAATGAGGTTAAAATCTTAGCGAAAGAACATAGATGGTTTGAAAGGGGGGTAAAAGAGGCGATTCTTATAAAACAACAAAATCCTTCATTAAACCGGTCGGGTGGTGTGAGGTTCAATTTGGATCGTTCATACAATAGCCTGCTCAGGCAAAACAGGTTAGGCAACTTTCGCAATGCTGATGAGGGTCGTTATGCTGATGAGGTGATACCGGGGGGAGTGGGGGTAATAGGCCAATCGTTAGTCAGGAATGTAGGAACAATCAGTGGGGCCACAGGGGGGGGGTCCCGCGCCCCCCCCAACCTGAGAGTAGGGACCTATCATAGCTGTGTCCGGCGCCACTAGGTCTGGACATTAGGGATATATAAATGGGGCCGATACGACCAGTCAGACTTTAGTTCGCTGACGAAGTCTCTTGGATAGGAGGCGAAACGTCCGAAACCTTCACTTTTGTACAGATGACGGCTGAAGAAACCTTCTCATCGATATCAGTGGAATAGCTGCAGGGAGTAGTCCCCTGCTCCCCCCTGCTCCACCATCTGTGGCGGAGGATCCACCGAAACCTTGAGACTGACTCACCAAACGCCTATGGTGTGATCGAACCCAGGTTAAGAACCACTGCGCTAAACCAAAAATGTGTATGTTTCTCAGCCTATATTACTAATGAGCTTTCTGTGTATGTCGCTGAGGCTCTTTTTTCGCTCTTTTCTGGTCGTCTACGTTTTTCCGTGAATACAACAGTGATAGATGCATTTGATATGCCGTAAGAGTTCGACCTATTATTTCCACAGAGAAAATGGCTTTTGCGTCCTTCACAGGCAGGAGACAACTGGAGCATTTTCTATTATAGCAGCAGCTGTAGGCAGGTCCCGAACATTAATGGCAATTTTGGAAAGGTTTAAGGGTGCAAAGCTGATGACTGCACACTGCTAGTTTAAAACATACAGGAGCTTGATGGTCAAGGCTCCTCGGGAGAACAGTTTGAATCTGGACTAGTGTATCAATAACAATCCGTTTGGTTCACATCAGATTTAAGGTGGAACTCTTATAACATGCTATCAAAGTCAAGGCCCGTTGGCCAGATCTGGTCCACCGCATCATTTTATGTGGCCCGCAAAAGCAACCCCGGTATACACAATGGTGAATCCGAGTGACCAAGGGTGACCCAAAGAGATTCAATGGCAGAGTAAGGCATTTTGAGTGAATGCCTAGTTTCGTAAATTGACAGCATGCTATTCATTTCAATGTCTAAAAAACACACCCACGCCATAAATCCAAGTAACAGATAGCTCAAGCGATCACAGCCTTTTTAGTGAGATAACAGGAAAATAGACCATCCATTACACCGTAACAGATAGGAAGTCAAACTGCAGCAGTTGTCAAAAGGATAAAAAAACAGCTAGGTACTGTATGCAAATTTTCAAAACATGGTATTATTCTATTCGAGCAGTTTAGGGTACTGGAGGAGGGAAGCTGTGAAAACATGCAAGATAGGGGTCCTTGAGGACGAGAGAGGCAGCATTGTAACATATGGCAGTCCAAGTAGTTTCAACGTACAACGGTTTAAAATATATATACATACTACTATATATACATATAGCATATACAGTACATACATAGTACATACATACTACTGTATATGTATATATACAGGAAAGTCTCGTTATATCGATATCGGATATATCGATAGTCCCGGTTATATCGATATTTTTTCGGACTCCCTTGAATATCGATATAACGAGACTTTACTGTGTATATATATATATATATATATATATATATATATATATATATATATATATATATATATATATATGGGCAATGGGCGACAGGTTTGAATGGGCGACAGGTTTGAATGCAAACATAGATTTTAATAAAGGGTTTCAGGGTTTCATATATATATCAGTGAAGTGCAGTCAAGGGAGGCAGGTTAGGCCGTGCCTCAGCTGTCATCATGGAAATATCAAATGAAAAAAATTAAACAGTTATATTTATTTAGTAATTTGTACTTTGAAGTTCTTTTCCATTTAACTTCACCGTTTTGGGATTTTTTTTCAAAATTGCTGAATTTTCACATTTTCCGTTCAAATACTAAGTAGAGACGAGCGGTGAGGCAACAGCTGGCTGAGCCTCACCATGGATTGCGCAATGACTGCTAACTGTGCTGGCTTGCTCTGCAGTGAGACCGCATTGCTGTCCCTCTGCATATCGCTTTTAAAATGTTCAAACACTTTTAGTATATGAACTAGATTTCTACAGTTAACTGGTGTATATAATAGTCACTTTACATTATAAACACTGTACTACAGTGTTTATTTTATTTGATTTTGATCAAAACTGCGTGCATAGGTGCGGCACACAGTTCTCCTGCCTCATGACAGGGGGCACTGGTGATATCTAAATTGAAAGAAATAGAGACACTTTTAAAGCTGAAGAAAGATAAGGAAGACTTCTACAAAGAAGTTATCGATACCTTTCTTCAGAAGGAGCGGCGCATGGACTTCATTTATAAGAAAAGGTAACACGATAACATTTTTTATTCTTTTTTTCTATGCCACAGTTTATATAAAGAATGCTGACATGACATTTTAGACAAAACACGTTAACTGTTGCCAATCAAATGGTGAATAAGCTACTCTGTAGGGTTCATGTTTGCTGACTGTGATGACGTCAGTGCCTCACCAGCCATAAACTTCACCGCACGTCACTGATATCAGTGACGTGCAGTCAGTGGAGGCAGGGGAGGCAGTGCCTCACCTGTCATCATGGAAAGCCGTCATGGAAATATCAAATGAAAAAATAAATTAAACAGTTATATGTATTTAGTGATTTGTACTTTAAAGTTCTTGTCCATTTAACTTCACCGTTTTAGGATTTTTTTCTAAATCGCTGAATTTTCACATTTACCGTTCAAATACTAAGTAGAGACGAGCAGTGAGGCACCAGCCGGCTTATCCTCACTATGGATTGCGCAATCACTATGCTTACTGTGCTGGCTTGCTCTGCAGTGAGACCGCATCGCTGTCCTTCTGCATATCGCTATTAAAGCGTTCAAACACGTTTAGTATATGAACTAAATTTCTACAGTTTAGCTGGTGTATATAATGTAGAGTCATTGTACATTATAAACACTGTACTCCAGTGTTTATTTTGTTTTATTTTTATCAAAACGCTGTGCGTAGATGAGGCACACAGTTCTCCCGCCTCATGACAGGCAGGGGGCGCTTGTGATTCCAGAGATACTTCTTACTCCACGTCTGCAGAATAATAGAATTAGAGACAGAAAGCTACAGTAAACAGTTAGCAAGTAAAGTGCAACCCTGCAGTCATTTTTTCGTGTTGCTTGGCCTCACTTTCAGAATGGAGGATTACATATCTAAATTGAAAGAATTTTCTAAACTGGACTTTCAATCGAAGCAGGAGGTAATAATTAAAGGAAGACCAACACCGGAGCTAAAAGGTTTGCTTCAGACAACGGGACACTGTGTGGATGTCCAGCAAGAAACCGGCTTTTCTGCTTTTCCTGCCTTCTGTTCTCAATGTGTGACAATGTCTGGACTCAAATGGGATATTGTGACCTGAAAATTTTACAACGGAGCCTCATCAAAAATGAGCGAAGACTCAACATCAGCATCCACAATGCTAAGGTAAAGGAGAACCGGGAGATTTTAAAAGATCTCATCAATGCCACCTGCTTCCTTGCCAAACAACAGCTGGCATTTCGTGGAAATGATGAAAGTAAGGGCTCTGCTCATCGTGGCAACTATGTTGAACTATTACATGCTTTAGCTCAGAAAGATGACAGGCTAGCGAGTCATTGTGGGACATCCACTATATTTTCTAGCCTGGGAAACAGAATACAGAACGATTTAATTGAAGCAGTTGGTGATGTCATTAGAAATGACATTAAAAAGGAGATCGGTGCAGCCCCATTTGTTGCTGGAGAAGTAGACGAGATTGTCATTCTCAGCACTGAAAACATACAGTCGGAACAGGACTGATCAAGGACGACTTTCTTCACTGGCAGTGATCTCCGTTGAGACAGAGAGACTTTTAAAACTGAAGAAAGATAAGGAAGGCTTCTACAAAGAAGTTATCGATGCCTTTCTTCAGAAGGAGCGGCGGATGGACTAAAGGTAACACGATAAAAACGTTTTTTTTAAATTATTTTTTTCAATGCTACAGTTTGTATATATAAAAAATGCTGACATGAAATTTTAAACAAAATACGTTAACTGTTGCCAATCAAATGGTGAATAAACTACTCTGTAGAGTTCATATGTTTGTAAATCTGACTATGATGACGTCAGTGCCTCACCAGCCATGAACCTCACCGCACGTCACTGACTGATATATATATATATATATATATATATATATATATATATATATATATATATATATATATATATAAATATAATTATTTGTACTTTAACGTTTTTTTTCCATTTAACTTCACCATTTTTGGATTATTTTTTCAAAATCGCTGAATTTTCACATTTCCCGTTCAAATACTAAGTAGAGGCGAGAGGTGAGGCACCAGCCGGCTGAGCCTCACTATGGATTGCACAATCACTCTGCTCACTGTGTGGGCTTGCTCTGCAGTGAGACCACATTGCTGTCCCTCTGCATATCGCTATTAAATTGTTCAAATGCTTTCAGTATATGAACTAAATTTCTACAGTTTAGCTGGTCACTGTACATTATAAACACTATATGACAGTGTTTATTTTATTTTATTGTTATCAAAACTGTGTGCATAGGTGAGGCACAAAGTTATTCTGCCCAATGAC
The DNA here is from genome assembly GCF_051943395.1 of Hippocampus bargibanti. Classification (NCBI taxonomy): domain Eukaryota; kingdom Metazoa; phylum Chordata; class Actinopteri; order Syngnathiformes; family Syngnathidae; genus Hippocampus; species Hippocampus bargibanti. Next base: position 19,349,268 of record NC_142737.1, on the reverse strand, counting down.
AAGGGGCGCTGGTGATTCCAGATTCTTTGCAACTCCTCGGCTGCAGAATAGTCAAAGTCAAAGTCAGCTTTATTGTCAAATATGCTAATATGCATGACATACAGCACAGATGAAATTAATGTCCTCTCGGACCCAGCATGCAAGGCACTAATAGTTGGCTAATGTGGCTAAAAAAGACATACAATTGACAAGACTATACATGTAATTTCTGAATGTAAAGTGAGGTAGTGTCGTATGTAAAGTGAGGTAGTGACGTATGTAAAGTGAGGAAGTGACATATATATATATATATATAAAGTGACGTAATGTAGTAATGCAAAAACAAACAAGAAGAAAGGGGTTGAAGTGGTTGAAGTAAGGTCTTGCAGAAAAAAATGAGAAAGAACAAAAAATAGAGTTCAGGATGATAGTGCAGCGTGTAGCATGTCCTCAGAGTTCGGTGATTGTGGCAGTGGGAAGGGGCAGGCTGGGCAGGGCTGGGAAGGAGTTGAGTCTCCGGACTGCCTGGTGGCAGAAACTGTCCTTGAGCCTACTGGTCTTGGCTCGGAGACTCCGCAGTCTCCTACCCGATGGCAGCAGGCTGAAGAGGCTGTGGGAGGGGTGGGATATCCAGCGATCCTGATGGCTCTGCGGGTGAGGCAGGTGTTGTAAATGTCCTGAAGGGGGGGGGGGAGACACCGATGATCTTCTCAGCTGTCCTCACGATGCACTGCAGAGTTGTAGCGTCTTACGGCAGAATAATAGAATTAGTGACAGCAAGCTACAGTAAACAATTAGCAAGTTAAGTGCAACCATCCAGTAATTTTTTCATGTTGCTTGGCCTTATTTTCAGAATGGTGGATTACATATCTAAATTGAAAGAATTTTCTAATCTGGACTTTCAATCGAAGCAGGAGATAATAATTAAAGGAAGACCAACACCGGACTGTTTAGCTTAGGTGAGGAATGGATGTAAATCTCCTGGACAGCTTCTCAGCTTTTTGGCCTAGAAGGATCTCATTGAAACTATCCCTGAAGCGACAAAGTTGCTCCAGCTCGTGCTCACTGTTCCAGCTACTACAGCATCAGTGGAGCGGTCATTCTCAGCACAAAAGACTGAAAACATACAGTTGGAACAGGACTGATCAAGGGCGACTTTCTTTACTGGCAGTGATCTCCATTGAGACAGAGAGAGTTGGACTTCATTTATAAGTAATGGTAACACGATAATTACGTTTTTTAATTCTTTTTTCTCTGCTACAGTTTGTATACAGTATATAAAGAATGCTGACATGACATTTTAAACAAAACACGTTAAGTGTTGCCAATCAAATAGTGAATAAGCTACTCTGTGGAGTTCATATGTTTGTAAATCTGACTGATGAGTAGATCTGACTGGTGAGGCACTGACTGTCATCAGTCAGATGACGTCAGTGCCTCACCAGCCATGAACCTCACCGCATATATATATATATATATATATATATATATATATATATATATATATATATATATATATATATATATATATATCTTCTCTTCTTTTCCTTTCGGCTGTTCCCCTCAGGGGTCGCCACAGCGAATCAATGTCCTCCATCTATCCCGGTTTTGTGCATCCTCTTCTCTCACACCAGCTACCTTCATGTCCTCTTTGACCACATCCATAGACCTCCTCTTCGGTCTTCCTCTCGGTGTCCTGCCTGGCAGTTCAAGACTCAGCATCCTTCTCCCGATATAGTCACTCTCTCTCCTCTGGACATGTCCAAACCATCTCAGTCTGGCCTCTCTGACTTTTTCTCCAAAGCCTCTAATATGAGTTGTCCCTCTAAAGTACTCATTCCTGATCCTATCCAACCTGGTCACTCCCAAAGAAAACCTCAACATCTTAAGCTCTGCTACCTCCAGCTCTGCTTCCTGTCTTTTCTTCAGTGGCACTGTCTCCAGTCCAAACATCATGGCTGGTCTCACCACGGTTTTATACACTTTTCCTTTCATCCTAGCTGAAACCCTTCTATCACACATCACACCTGACATTTTTTCTCCAGCCGCTCCAGCCTGCCTGGACACGCTTCTTCACCTCTTTTCCACACTCTCCATTGCTCTGGACAGTTGACCCCAAGTACTTAAAAACATCCACATTCTTTATCTCTTCTCCCTGTAACCCCTGTAACCTCACTCTTGCCTCTCATTCACAGACATATATATATATATATATATATATATATATATATATATATATATATATATATATATATATATATATATATATATATATATATATATATATATATCAGTGACGTGCAGTCAGGGAGGCAGGTTAGGCCGTGCCTCAGCTGTCATCATGGAAATATCAAATGAAAAAAATTAAACAGTTATATTTATTTAGTAATTTGTATCAGCTCATTGGTTTCCGTGATCTCTCAGTGCTGCATTCACAGTTTCCATGGGCCGTTGTAATCAGTTTCTTGGTTGCCCAGTTTTCATTCTTGCCGTGAGCTTATCTCTCAGGTCAGTTGCTGCTTTGCTCAGCATTTCATTTATTGGGGCTGGCTTCCCAATCTCATCATTCATTGGGGCTTGCCTCCCAATCTCTGGTCTGACCTCTTCCTCTGATGTGGCAGCCTGGGGCCCTTCACCTCGGAATTTGTGTTGTACCTCCTCAATCTCAAGTTGTGATAGCAATTGCCGTTTGTGGATATTGGAACACTAAGCTACTAGTTGTTTCGTGGTCAACTGTGACTGTGGGTTTCGAAGTAGCCATTCAGCCCCCATTCTCGGCATGTAACCTCCTGACTAGGGTTGCTTGAGTGGTAGCATTCCAACAGAGCCATGTTATCGCATCTCGTCAATCTCCGCTTTGTTCCAGTCGCCCATTTTTCATCAAGGTGCTCTGGTTCCCCAGCACCTGACGCAGACCTTGTTTGGCCGGGCGACGTCTGAGCCAGATTTATTGTCTCTCATTGTGTGAGGTAGGCATTAGCGTGAACGGTCTTGCTTGGATGATGTTTTGTGCTCATTTTTCTCTGCACCAAGCGGGATTCGAACCCTCGTCTCCCATATGCCAAACCTTATCAACTGAGCTATCCAGCCGCTAATAGATAACCATACATGAAGCACTCGAAACTGCCAAACAAATGCTCCAGGCCTTGTCCAGTCGCCTAAAGAGGTACACGAAAGAGAATGAGGCCAGAAGAATAAACAGGCTGTTCGCAAAACAACCTGCGAAAGTTTACGCTCAGTGGCAGGGTTCTAACAGCAGAGCAGACCCTCCAAGGCTGGAAACTGAAAGATACTGGAAAGGCATATGGGAGAAGGAGGTCGCACATAACGGCAGTGCACATTGGCTGGTGACTTTGATAGAGGAGCACAGCAACCTCCATGAACAGAACCCAATTACCATCACAGTGGCAGACATACAAGAACGAGTCTCAGGTATGAAAAACTGGACGGCACCAGGCCCGGATATGGTCCACACCTACTGGCTAAAGAAACTCACAGCACTCCACGAGCGCCTAGCAGCACAAATGAACCAGTTGCTGGTGGATGGGACTCACCCAGGATGGCTAACCGAAGGGCGAACAATCCTGATCATGAAGGATTCCTCAAAGGGTGCAGTTCCTTCCAACTATCGGCCAATAACCTGTCTCTCCACAACATGGCAGCTCATGTCAGGCATCATTGCGGCTAAGATAAGTGGACAGATGGATCAATACATGAGCAAAGCACAGAAAGGCATTTGTAGAGATACTAGAGGTGCAAAACATCAGCTGCTGGTTGACAGAACAGTCGCACAAGACTGCAGGTCCTGACATACCAACTTGTGCACAGCCTGGATTTATTACAAGAAAGCATATGACTCGATGCTCCACACATAGATCACTGAATGCTTGGAGTTGTATAAGGTCAACAGGATGCTGAGAGCCTTCGTTTCAAACACGATGAGGATGTGGAAAACCACACTTGAAGCCAATGGCAAGCCACTAACGCAGGGGTCGGGAACCTATGGCTCGCGAGCCATATATGGCTCTTTTGATGATTGCATATGGCTCGCCGATAAAACTAAAATATGTATTTACTTTTTTGTTTCGTCTTTTTTTTTCACCGTTCATTTTTCCCGTTGGGGCTGCAGTTGGCGGAAAGCGCAATTTTGATTGGATGACACTGACCTAGAATGGCCGAAAGCGCCATGTTGATTGGATGATAGTGGCCGTCATGTTGAAACAGGTAAACGCCCCTTTAACTGAGCCCAACGAGTGCAATTCAGCGTGAATACACCGGTGTGTGTGCGGGGAACCGCATCGGGTGGGAGTGAGCTGGGGGGTGACGCAGCCTCCCTGGAAGTGTGACAGCGGGCGTCTGCGGAGGTCTTCAAGCCGGCTTTCGATCACCGAATGCGGGCGTGCACGGGGGAATCTCGGCCTGTTCCTTTTGAAATATTTTCAAAGTGTTTGAGCTCCAGCAAGACGGCGAGGAGAGAAAATGTTCTGATTCTAATTTGCAATGAAACAATACCATCGATGAAACAGTCGAATGTCAGTGACATTTTAACAGCCCCATGTTAACGTTAGCATCGACATACTTCTGCGAGAAGTATATTGCAGATAGCAAGTGTGGAAGCTTATGAGCCGTGTGCAGGCTAGCTAGCAGTAACTTCGCCTCTGGACCGGCAAATTGAATTTCATTCCGATCGTTTTCCTGGAATTTTACCAAACACGAGGAACGGAAAACCATTCATGTTAACGGTGAGTACTATCACAGTTATTTTAAATAATGAATTCTGATATTTTGTTGAAAAGTGTCCGCGCGTGCGTGTGTCCGCGCGCGCGCGGACGCGAGCGTTTGTATGTGCGCGTGCGCACGCGAGCGTTTGTATGTGCGCGCGCGCGTGCGTGTGGCTCTCGCTGAAAAACATTTCTAAATATTTTACTTTTATGGCTCTCTTAGTCAAAAAGGTTCCCGACCCCTGCACTAACGCAAGTGACCATCAAATGTGGCATATACCAAGGTGATGCACTCTCCCCACTGCTGTTCTGCATAGGACTGAACCCCGTCAGCCAAATAATCGCCAAGACAGGCGATGCATACCGCCTAAGAAATGGAGCTACAATCAGTCACCTCCTCTACATGGATGACATAAAGCTGTATGCTAAGAGCGAAAGGGACATAGACTCCCTGATCCACACAACCAGGATCTACAGCAACAGCAAAGTCTCTTTTGAGGTGAAACTGAAGATGGGGTTATTTCCCATGTATTTCTAGGCCTCACGGCTCTTGACGTCCTTCCTAGGTAGCCTCGCCACCTTTATCAAGAGTCCAAATCCAGTGTTCCATCCTATGGTCCCAACTGGCGATGAGTTCCATGCAGCAATCATTTTCTCTGTGTTTCTCCACAGAGCACAACAATGGAGCTTATCTCCCCGGCTACACACTCAGAGGCTCTCTGGCCTTAAAAGCCATGCATGCCAATCATGCCACGATCAGCTACAGGTGTGGGGTTTGGATTGCTGCCTTCCACCAGATAGGGCCAAAAAAACTCTCTCTGGGTGAAACCATTTTAGTGGAATGCATTTCCCCTCCAGGACCCAGCCTCTCGTGACATCACCACCCCCCCCCCCCCCCTTGAGACCGACGTCCTCGGCGCGGTGAAGGATGCGAAGCAGGCAAGGAAGGCCTCCCTTCGGGAGAGGGCATCCGCATTGCCTTGGTGCTTGCCAGCCCTGTGGACAACCGAAAAGTTAAAGGCCTGCATACTCAAAAACCACCTGGTTACTCTGCTGTTGATCTCCCTGTTTCTGGCCATCCATTGTAGAGGAGCATGATCAGAGACCACCGTGAAACGTCTTCCCAGGAGATAGAAGCGCAATGACTCCAAAGCCCATGTAATGGCAAGACACTCCTTTTCCACTGTTGAATAGTTCTATTCTCTGGGCAATAGCTTTCTGCTAAGGCAGGGGTCGGGAACCTTTTTGACTAAGAGAGCCATAAAAGTAAAATATTTAGAAATGTTTTTCAGCGAGAGCCACACGCACGCGCGCGCGCACACACACACACGCACGCGCGGCCACTTTTCAACAAAATATCAGAATGTATTTATTTAAAATATATTTAAAATAACTTTGTGATAGTACTCACAGTTAACATGGATGGTTTTCCGTTCCTCGTGTTTGGTAAAAATCCAGGAAAACGATCGGAATTAAATTCAATTTGCCGGTCCAGAGGCAAAGTTACTGCGAGCTCGCCTGCACACGGCTCATAAGCTTCCACACTTGCTATCTGCAATCTACTTCTCGCAGAAGTATCTCGATGCTAACGTTAACATGGGGCTTGTTAAAATGTCACTGACATTCGACTGTTTCATCGATGGTATTGTTTCATTGCAAATTAGAATCAGAACATTTTCTCTCCTCTAATGCTCCAGTGCATTCAGGCTGAAGTGCACAAGTTGGGATCATTTAAAGGGGCCTTTACCTGTTTCAACATGACGGCCACTATCATCCAATCAACGTGGCGCTTTCGGCCATTCTAGGTCAGTGTCATCCAATCAAAATTGCGCTTTCCGCCAACTGCAGCCCCAACTGGAAATGAACGACGAAAAAAACGACAATATGTATTATAATATGTAATATTTATCGGCGAGCCATATGCAATCATCAAAAGAGCCATATATGGCTTGCGAGCCATAGGTTCCCGACCCCTGTGCTAAGGTAAATGATGGCATGTTCCTCTCCTCCATGTGCTTGCGAGAGTACGGCCCCCAGACCAACTTCAGATGCATCAGCTTGAACAATGAAGTCCTTGCTGAAGTCTCGTGCCACCAGGATCGGACTGGAGCACAGCATTGATGAAGGCCATTTCGGCCTCTGGGCTCCATTTCACCAACTGGGAGTGTTTTTGATCGTCAATTCTGTCATGGGGGCTGCTATAGTAGCAAAGTCAGCAATAAATGGTCTATAGTAGCCAGCCAGACCTAAGAACGACCTCACCTGCTTTTTGGAAAGGAGGCCAATGGGGCCAATCTTGTATGGCCCATAGTTTTGCTTCTTGAGGCTTCACCAGGCCCCGTCCTATAGTGTAGCCCAGGTAGTTGGTCTCGCCAAATGCCAACCTGCACTTCTTCGGGTTTGCTGTGAGACCTGCTTTTCTGATGTAGTCAATCACAGCTTGCACTCGGGGTAAGTGACTCTCCCAATCTGGACTGTATGACAACATCATCCAAGTATGCTGCTGCGTACCTCTTGTGGGGGGTGATAATCCGATCCATTGGGCGCTGAAACGTGGCGGGTGCTCCATGAAGACCAAACCGGAGCCTTGTGTACTGGTAGAGTCCCTCTGGTGTGGCAAAGGCTGTCTTCTCCTTTGATGCCGGGGTCAGGGGCATCTGCCAATAACCCTTTGTGAGGTTGAGAGTGGTTATGAAGCGTGCCTGTCCCAGGGAGTCAATAAGATCATCGACACGAGGCATTGGATATGCATCAAATTCAGACACCTCATTCAGCTTCCGATAGTCATTACAGAATCGTATTGACCCGTCTGGCTTGGGAACCAACACAATTGGACTTGCCCAGGCACTTTGGGACTCCTCAAGTACTCCCAGTTCCAGCATCTTCCTTACCTCCTCCTGAATAGCTGCCTCACGGGCCTCGGGCACACGGTATGGACGCTGGTGTACTGTTTTTCCAGGTATGGTGCGTATCTCGTGTTGCACCACGTCTGTGTGTCCAGGTATGAAGGACAAGACGTCTTGGTTACGCTCAACCAATTCGAGGGTCAGCTGGCGTCGGTACGGGGACAAATTTGGACCCATCTGAATGTCTTCTCTGGCCGGTTCCTTAGCCTGCGCTGGGAGGGGGGGGGGGGGGAAGACAACTGAACAGCGCCTCTCTGGCATGAGTCATGATGGGGACTGTCATGTGTTCGCAACTATGTGGGCTGCCAGCACCCAGATAATCCTGGGAGGAATCCCACCACAACGACAGAGACATCAGATTCAGTGATGCAGGACAGGGCAGTGCATGACACACGTGAGAGCGCCTTGCTTCTAATAGGGTGACAGCAGTCACTTCTCATGAAAATTGGTGCTGGCGCTTGACTGGGACAGTTTCGTCCCATCTTCTTTGATCACTTTCCTCATCATGGCCTTGAGTGTCTTGTTGAACCGTTCTACCAACCCATCCGTCTATGGGTGGTCGATGGAAGTTCTCAGTTGCTTGACCTTGAGCAGGGCACATAGGTCCTTGGACATAAAGGGGCTTCCCTGGTCCGTCAGTATTTCCTTTGGGATTCCCACCCTGCTGGCGAGAGCAAACAGTTCCTTTGCAATCTGCCTAGTGGTAGCCTTTCCGAAGGGAACAGCCTCTCGAAACAGAGTGGCATAATCGAGCATAACTAAAATATACTGGTGTCCCCTAGCACTTTTTGGTAGAGGTCCAACTATATCCAGCCCAAGCCTCTGAAAAGGGGTCTCAATGATGGGTAAGGGAATGAGCGGGGGCTCTGTATGTGGGCTTTGGCGCCACCTGTTGGCACTCAGGGCAAGAACGACAATAGTTCTCCACATCCTTGTGCACCCCTGGCCAAAAGAACCGTTGCAAGATTCTCTCTTTTGTCTTTTCTACCCCTAGGTGTCCCCCTAGCAGGTGCGTGTGTGCCAAGTCCAGTACTGTAGTTCGATGTGGCTGTGGCACGAGAAGTTGTTCACGTACCTCATCATTTTGCTTCGTTACCTGGTATATTAACCCCCGGTCAACAGCAAAATGGGGGGTATGTGGGAATTGTCCTTTCCCCCAGTACTACACCCTCTAAAACCTGCACATTTTTCATGCCGTTGGCAAGGGTAGGATCCTGTAACTGAGCTGTAGCATATCGGCCTGTTAGAGGAGGCAGCTTCTGGGTCCCTGAGTTCTCGGCACCACTGGAAGCCGGGAAATTTTCTGGGGCTGGAGTCTCCTCGGCTGTCTCTGGGCCAGACTCCGTCTCCGGTGGTGCATTTGCTGTCCCTGGAAGAGCACAGGCTGGGGAGAGGGAATCTGGGGGGTAGGCTTGAGTATTCACTACACGCATCTTACCTGTCCCCTTCCGAGGTAGTCGGGCCAGTCTTTCCTGTGTTTCGCTCCACGGTGGGTAAAAGGCCGGGCAGTCACGTCCAATCAGAAAGGGAACAGGGAAAGAGTCAACCACACCAGCTACCGCATGGATAATTCCCCTGGTTGTGGTCATGGTGAGTTCGGTGGTGGGGTACTCTCTGGTGTCTCCATGGACACAGGAAACCGAAAGGGTTTTCTCCTGAGACAACTTGGTCGGATCCACCAGCGTTTGGCGCACCAAGGTGACCAGGCTTCCGAAGTCCAGCAGGGCTTCAACATTCTGTTGATTCACTGTCACTGGACAGGTGGGGGTCTTATTAGGGAGCTGTCACTCAACCCCAATAGGGAAGCATAATGAGCAGGGTGGGCACTGGAAGAGTCAACGGATGGCATTGACTCTTCCGTTGGTTTTCCACACTACTATTAGATGTGTCCTGTCTCTCCGCATCTGTAGCATTGTTTGGGCTCAGTGACTCTGGGCGTCCGCCACTGCCTGGGTGGGCTTCTGACACGACCTGGAGTCATCTTGGCTGCGTTGGGAAGGTTGGGCATTTTTGTGCGGGCCCTTCTGGTCTAGGGTGGGGATGTGTTGCTGGTTTCCTTCCTGGTCGTTCGAAGCATCTCCGCTGTGGCCTGGTACTGCTCCACTGCTGCCACTGTTTGACAGGCAGTAGTCATCGACTGCTGACTGATCATCTTTTTTGCCTCATAGGGCAGGGCCCGTACGTAGCGATCCACTACAATGGCCTCCACCACCTCAGCTGCCGTGTTCCTTTCTGGTTCCATCCACTTCCGGGCGATGCGGGCCAATTCGTGCATCTGTGCCTGAGGAGGCTGGTCTGGCTGGAACGTCCAGGTATGGAAGCGCTGTGCCATCCCAAACTTGGTGAGCCCATGTCTGCTGAGAATTTCAGCTTTTAGATACTCGTAGTCTTCTGCTCTGTCTGTGGTCAAGTCCCGGACAGCATTCAGTGATTCCCCTGTCAGGAAGGGTGCCAGCAATCCCACCCATTGCTGCTTGGGCCACCTTTCACTCGTAAATGTTGCTTCAAACGTATGCAGATACGCCTCAATATCACCCCCATCTTGGCTATAAAATCAACCTCCTTCACCCGGGGCATGTTCTTAGTGCCATTTATTTTTGCAAGAGCAATTCGTCTGCCTTCAGTTCATTTGCTCTCTTTTGCTTCCTGACTTGTGAGAAGGGTTTTCAAAATGTCTTCCATTTTTGAATTTGTAATTCAAGATATTGTCAATTTGGAAAAAAACAAAACACAAACCATCTATCTCCATGCACTTCTTAACGCTTGTCCAGTGCCCGCATCCTCCACCATATGTGATGTCATGAGAGGCTAGCTCTCAGCGGGGCAGGACAAGGAGTGCAATGGGCGACAGGTTTGAATTCAAACAAAGATTTTAATAAACAGTTTCAGGGGGAATTCACAAGCAAAAAAGGCAAGAATAGCATCCCTTCCAATCCTTAAATCATAATTAAGTCTCTTCTGAGGTGAAACAGAAGACGGAGTTGTTTTCCATGTGTTTCTAGGCCTCACCCCACTTGATGTCCTTCCTAGGTCGCCTAACCATCATTAGCAAGTTTCCAAATCCGGTGTTCTATGCTATGATCCCAACTGGTGACGAGTTTCATGCAGCAATCAGTTTCTCGGTGTTTCTCCAACGACGACAACAATGGAGCTTGTCTCCCCGGCGCACACTCAGAGGCTCTCTGGCGTAAAAAGCCATGCATGCAAATCAAGCAACGATCAGCCCAGGTGTGTGTCTATATATATATATATATATATATATATATATATAAAGAGAGAGAGCGAGAGAGAGATACTGTATACTGTATACATATATATACTGTATACATATATGCACTGTGAAGTCGACATCGTAACCAATCAACTAATAAACCACCCTTAATAAATATTACTATTTTAAATATGGTTGCATTATTCTTATTCTTCCTATTTTTTATTACCACTAAATCTGATGTGCAAGACAAAAGTAAGTGTGGATTCTGAATCAGTAAAAACAAATTGATAAATGTTAATTTACATTGCTGATTAAAAATGTTGTGAATATTTGTTGCACAGTCCTTCAGATTGGTGTTGAAATTTTGCCCTGTGACACAAAATTCTCATTCTTTTATTAACTAAAAGTTATACAGTGGTTTTGCATTTGAAATATCTATATTCATAGAAAAGAAAGAAAAAGCGGTGCCACCTGGTGAGGAAATATAATGTTGAGGCCCCGAGTGAATTTTCTTTCCAAGTGCCCCAAATCCCTGGTGGTGCTTTTGCCAATCCAGCTCAAAGTGGGCCACGAGAGATACTTGTGAATACGTCTGTGTAAGCTCTCAGTCGTACAGGAGTGGTCCATCGATGAGAAGGTTTCTTCAGCCGTCATCTGTACAAAAGTGAAGGTTTCGGACGTTTCGCCTCCTATCCAAGAGGCTTCGTCAGCGAACTAAAGTCTGACTGGTCGTATCGGCCCTATTTATATATCCCTAATGTCCAGACATGGTGGCGCCGGACACAGCTATGATAGGTCCCTACTCTCAGGTTGGGGGGGGCAGAGGACCCCTCCCTGTGGCCCCACTGATTGTTCCTACATTCCTGACTAACGACTGGCCTATTACTCCCACTCCCACCGGTATCACCTCATCAGCATAACGACCCTCATCAGCATTACGAAAGTTGCCTAACCTGTTTTGCCTAAGCAGGCTATTGTATGAACGATCCAAATTGAACCTCACCCCACCCGACCGGTTTAATGAAGGATTTTGTTGTTTTATAAGAATCGCTTCTTTTACCCCCCTTTCAAACCATCTATGTTCTTTCGCTAAGATTTTAACCTCATTGTCGTCAAATGAGTGGTTGCTAGCTTTTAGGTGCAAATGTACTGCCGATTGAGGTCCACTTATATTATCCCTGCGATGTTGATAAAGTCTTTTTTTGAGAATTTGTTGAGTCTCCCCAATGTACTGCTCTTTACAATTTTCATTCTTACAATGTATGGAATAAACTACATTACTTTGTTTTTCATTTGGTAGCCTATCTTTTGGATGCACTAATTTTTGCCTTAACGTGTTTATCGGTTTGAAATAAGTAGGAATTTTATGTTGCCAAAGGACTCTTTGTAATTTTTCAGAAACTCCTGCAATGTACGGTACTGCTACTCCTCTCCTTTTTGTATCTTGAGAATTATTGGTTTCATTCCCTATTCTTTCTTTCTGACATTTGTTGAATGACCACTGAGGGTACCCGCAGTTAGTGAGTGCTCTCCTGATATGTTTTGACTCCTTTTCTCTACCTTCAGTGCTAGTTGGTATTAGTTTAGCCCTATGCTGGAGGGTTCTGATAACTCCTAGTTTATGTTGTAAAGGGTGGTTAGAGTCAAAAAGTAAGTATTGGTCAGTGTGCGTAGCCTTCCTAAAGACTTCTGTTTTTAGCACTCTGTCCTCTTTTATAATTACTTTACAATCCAAGAAGGCTAGTTGGTTCTCTTGAATGTCCTCACGAGTAAATTTAATGTTGAAGTCTACAGAGTTGAGGTGATCTGAGAAGGATTGAATTTCTTGTTTCTTAATTATGACAAAAGTATCGTCCACATATCTAAACCAGTGTCTAGGTTTTGTCCCTGGGAAGGATGTGAGGGCCTGTTTCGCCATCTCTTCCATGTAAAGATTAGCCACTATGGGTGAAACTGGTGAGCCCATAGCACAACCATGAATTTGTTTATAAAATTTTTCCCGAAATTGAAAATACGTAGTATTAAGGCAGATTTCTAATAATTGGCAGATGTGATCCGGTTTAAGTTTGGTTCTTTCATGCAGAGAAACATCCGCCAGCAGCCTCGTCCTCACCACTGAGACTGCTGCTGGGGTTGGGACAGATGTAACTTGTGAATACTGTACCACCCCCATTATGTCTGACTTCTTCGACTGTTATAGTATACGCATGCACATATAATCTGGGGTTTGTGCCACTTTTAGGCCAAGGAGAAAACGGGAGACAACATGATGGGGACTGTCATGCGTTCGCAACTATGTGGTCTGCCAGCACCCAGATAATCTCGGGAGTAATCCCACCACAACGACAGAGACATTAGATTCAGTGATGCAGGACAGTGCATGACACGCGTGAGAGCGCCTTGCTTCTTAATAGAGTGACAGCAGTCACTTCTCATGAAAATTGGTGCTGGCGCTTGACTGGGACTTGATGTTTACATGTCTTGACAAATAGAGGGGAAAACATGCATAAATCCACTCACATGGTTTGAATTGGGAAGGGAATTGAGTCACCTAATATGATGTTTGATTTTGACTTCCAGTGTATGGTCGTTAAGATGTTCATATCTGCAGGATAAAGGTAAACAAATAAACTGTTCAACAGTTCGAAGATTTTTTTAATGCCCTTCACTTCTTTTCTCCCTCTCAAAAGCGGGACAAAACAGGAAAAGTCTGGTGTCACCTCTGCCTGTCTTCGTGGCACCGTTTTAAAAGACATTCGCTGATTGTTAAATCATTAAAACAGCTTGAACATTTTCAAGCCATTGTCTTTTTGGACCTAATGAGGATCATGTACTTGATATTTCCATTGGTCAAATAAAGGATGACTCCAAAATAAAGACTGACAAAAGCAAGTTATTGAAACCTTTTTTTAACCTCAAAGGGAGAAAATCACATGTCTCAGCCAATTATTTATTTAGAAAGTACATTATTCCTCACAATGGTTATATAAGTTTAATTGTCTGGAGGGGCAAAAAAACATGATGCAGTAGATCTGAATTAAGTAATGTAGCCCTACAGATTATAATTATTACTTCACCCACAAATCTCAATCATGCATCATTTATTTTGATACTATACAGTAATTTTCCAAATGGAAATTTCAAATTGGGGGGGTTTCTCAAGGATACTATACATGGGACTTGCGTCTGTTCCCAAGTGGTACCAATAAATTGGGCTTGTTTTTTTATAGAACAGTTCCAATGATAACTTCATGTGGCAATGGAAAATAGGAAAAGCCTGAATTTGGGGGACAAATATAAAGATATGCTAGATGAAAGCCAGTGGAATAAATGCAACAAACGAAAATAAGAATAAACAAAGGGAAATGAGCACTCGGTAATCAAGTGTTGTCAGTTCATTTTAAGGGAACCAAGAAGAAAAGTAAAGTCTGCCTTCTTTGTACAGCGCACTCAAGGCCAAAGACAATGGGCTATTTAAGTGCAAGGGCAGTTAAAATGTGCAGCAAAGTGATTAATCCACGGCCAGAGTGGCCTATAAAGGCCACCCAAAGAACTTATAAGGCTGATAAGGTTTGTGGAGGGGTCACTGAAAGTGAATTGCAACACCCGATTGGTTAAACATTAAGGTCATCCTGGAACCGGAATGTCAGGGATGAGAGGCGCTAAGGGCGATGTTCAATAAAACGTGTGTGTAATCTTCTCACCATGAGTAAAAGTGCTTTGTGGTTTAACCCCAGAGCAGCACAAACAGATTTCCCTTGTGAGCCAAAAGAAAGAAAGAAAAGAAAAACAGGAGTTCTCATTCTGCACGGCTCGCCATCAGATTTACGGCAAATGCTAAAATACGACTGGAAATTGGTGAAACTATCACATGGCTGTCACTTCTGACAAAAATTATCTTGCACACAAAAAAATGTTTGAGTCAGAGGCGATAGTGACTGTCAACCACAGCTTCCCTTTCTGATTAATTAGCTGCTAATATTGAATGGGTTATCTCCGTTTCAAAGTCATTTTTAGGATGGAGGCAGCTTCCTCTGAAGAGTTTACAATAGAAATGGTTATTGCTACATTTTTTTAGAGGGAGACAAGGTTGCCTGTATGTCCCTTTCAATAGAATTTGTGAGTATACACCTTTTTGCTTCACTTTACTATGCTGTAAATCTGTTGCGTATAGCAGTGGAGGTGCATCAATGCTCCATCCCGATTTGCTTCCACGGGGCAAGAAACTGTGAGCCGGATGATAAGCTTCTCGCTCATGCTTCAGGAAGCATGTGCAACCTGGTGGAATGAATCCTGACGTAAAGCCCTCCTATAGATACACAATATGATGACGTGCTGTAATATAGACAATGCATAATCTCGTGATATGTATGAAAGAATTCTCCTCAGGGTAGATGTGCAAGCTCTCTTTTGAAAGTTTGCGACTATGTGATTGAAGAAAATAACACAACAACAACAAAAATACTTTTCAAATGTGCAATCCACCACAGCAGAAAGCAAAAGCAGAAACTGCATTTGATGAAGTAAACCTATTGGACTTCCCCTGGAGTATTCTGAAAAATAGTCTACAAGACTATCTTCCACCTCTATTCATTTTTGTTGATAGGGCTGTGTTCTAGAAATTACCTAGCAAACAGCAATCAGGTCAAATGGATTAAGAGAATAATCTTTTTCCACTAGTGCAACTTCCTCTGCAGCTTCTCCAGAGGCTGGTTTGTTCACGACCTCCAACCAGAATTCTACTTTAATTTATGCATCTTTTTTTCAAACAAGCTCACAACAGCATGACAAGCAGGTCGAGCAGTTAGTCAGCCATGTTATTAGATTTTTCTTTTTACCACGATGATGGTGAACGCATTATGAGAGTGTCTTGGGCAGGTACCATGGCTATCTAACAGTGCAGGTGAATGGACAGATATGACACGTGTGGAATCATGTTATGTCATACAAATAATCGAGTCAAAATTGTGTGTGCGTACGCGTGTGTGTGCGTGTGGGGGAATGGTGTCGAAATAATCAAGCTGCAGTTAGTGCTGCTATGTCGCCATCTTGTGGTCTAAGATAGTCGTTCAGGTTTGACACTTAACTGTATTTCCAAGTTCATCTCGTGTGTCTTAGTGTGTTCACAAATAGTCAGGTAGAAATTGTACCTGACTAATGATATTGTACCGTACAATATTATATACATTAATATGCATCAATTTTCGACCACTTATCCTGTTCAGGGTCACGGGTGAGCCAGGGCTTATCTCAACTGACTACATTGCTGGACAAACACAACTAATTTTATCAAAATTCTTTCACCAAATATATGCAGACTAAGGATTGACCCCAGATTTAAACTCAGAACATCTCAATGTGAAATAATAACAACAAATGTCACCGTGTTGAAATTGTAGTGACATATTAAAATATAATCACAAATTGAGTGAGAATGCTAAAAAATGCTGACATCATAGTCTGGATACTGGATACTCTCGTCGATGATTATCATCATCTCTTGGACTTTATTGGATGAATCACAGTAAAAGAACTGTTGACTTCTTTGGAGAAACAGGAAAGATGACACATTGAACAAAGAACTGTGGTCTATAATACAGTTTAGTATGGATGCACATTTAACTTTTATATAAGGGCGGCCCTTAGGGATAAGCGCTGTTTTTTAATGAGGTCCTCCAAAAACATATCCCACAGACATTCATAGGAGCTGTCAGATACAGTAGTTATCCAAACACCACAGAAAAAATCCCCCACCATATGTCACTGATTCAACATGATACCTGTTGATACTGTTTGAACTGCACAGTATGCACAGTATATTCGTGCAACTTTCCTGACAGCATGTAAATATGGCACTCAGGGGCCATGAGGCTTCTAGGGATGACATATTTTTTGTTTCTTCTTTTGACTTCAAGATGGTGCCGCGAGGATGGCTGCCATCCCAGCAGCTCCTGTATTTTGTTTTTCGACTACAATAAAGTCTCGTTATATCGATATTCAAGGGAGTCCGAAAAAATATTGATAGAACCGGGACTATCGATATATCCGATCCTGTGCCGAACTGGATTAAACAAAAGCCGCCAAAAGAGGGCAGCCAAGCGCCATATAAGAAACGGAGCTGGCCATTAGCTCCCTTTTTTTTTGGGAGATGTTCCCCCAATGTTGCCTCAAAATGGCACGTATAATTCTTTAATGATTGTAAACATGTATGCTTTAATCTTCAGAACTACAGTGTATTTGAAACATATTCATAACTGGATGTGTAACAAGAAAGCATATTATCCGAATCTGAAGCCATTGTTTGGATTCACAAGCAATGCAAGACGTCTTGGCGTGAAGTCATTTTTATTTGCATTTGAATAAAAAGTGACATCGGCTGTCCTTTAATACACAGTATGGAATGTTAATAATTTTCTAAATCATCGCGCTTCAGCAGACAAAACAAGAAACATTGTTGCAAAAAACGATTGCATTCATATACAGTACAGTGGGCATGTACATAACACAACAGGGAAACTGCAACGCTTACATCTTACTGTATTATGTATACAATTTAAAAAAGTCATCAATCTTCTTCTGCTTCCCATTTTTACCTTTTAACACAAACACTTCAATCTCGTCTGCTACACACGAGCTAGCGTCTGAAAATGAAAATGGCTCTGCTACACGGGTGCTGGGCACGTAACCAAGTCACCTGACCAAGTCGACCAATGGCGCGACTGATGGCGTGACACGTAACCAAGACACGTGACCAAGTTGACCAATGGCGCGACCGATGGCGTGTCACGTGACAAAGTCACACGGCCAAGTCGACCAATAGCGCGACCGATGGCGGCTCATGTGACCAAGTCGACCAATGGCGCGACCGATGGCGGCTCACGTAACAAGACACGTGACCAAGTTGACCAATGGCGCGACGGATATATCGATATAAACAACAAAAGTTGAGGTTTTTTTTTTGTTCTTTTGACTTCAAGACGGCGCAGGAACAAAATGTAAAACATCAAAATGATCTGAATGAAAAAAAATACAAAGTAGCAAAAGAAGACCAAAAGTAAAAGCCCGCCAAGGTTAAACAAACACGTACACGATGCGTGCTGCAACCAAGCAGCAAACAAACAATGAATCGGCACCGGATGATCGTGCCAGGTGTCCTTTTAAGTGTTATTGATTATAACGACCAGCACCTGCGAGGCTGCCGGCAGGGCTGACGTCTCTACCCGCTGGTCGCCAATCTGATCGGGACGACCAGCACCTGTGCAGGTGCAGGCGGGGCCGACAGCGCCCCCCGTTGGTCGCCAACCAGATCATGACACTGTCCCATATAATCCACTTCAATTCATCATCATCATCATGTGGAACTTCGAGTTACGTCTTGGAATTGAAGTGGATTATATGGGACAGGAGATGTGACATCATCAACATCATCAGCAGCACGTTGGCCATCATCATCATCATCATCATCATCATCATCATCATCTTCACGTTGGCCACTTGAGTAGGACAAGCAGTGTTTTGATTTGTGTACTACTGATGATGATGATCATCATCATCATCATCATCATCATCATCATCATCATCATCATCATCATCATCCCCACACACCAAATTGTATTTTCCAAAGCCAACTTTTTGTTGCTGACATCGCCTATTCAGAATGCTGCCTCATCGTTCACTCTTTGGAAAAATGTGACAACCATCCCTGGTTGTAGGTACTGTATTTGTTCTTAGTTGTTGTTTTTTTTTTTTTTTTTGTAGATTGTTTGATTATGTGAATTTTGTGTCGCTGATGATTTTGTGGTGGTTGACTGGTTATTACTGGTTTTATTGCGCCTGTAATAGGCAGCATTTTCACATCCCCACTTTGTTCAGTGGAGAGGATCATGCTGTTGGATGGTCTGCGGCTGGATAGATACATGGCTTGAGGAGCTGACAATGAGAAAAATGAGTGCCGATGTGTATGTGGAACTTCAAGTTGCGGCTTGGAATTGATTATATGGGACAGGAGATGTGAGACATCATCAACATCATCAACATCATCAGCAGCAGCAGCATCATCATGATCATGATGATGATGATCAGTTTGATTTTTACTCCCACATTCCAAAAGCCTGTGTGATAGTTCATAGGAATACTGTACTCTAAATCACGGGTGTCAAAGACAAGGCGTGGGGGCCAGATCTGGCCCGGTACATCATTTAAAAATTTAAAAACGAGTTAGTCATCAATTTGTTGCACGCTCTGTATGTAATATGTGGAGGTTATGAAACATTGTAATGGCTTCCCCAAATTCATAATGGCACCCGAGAGGAAACCGTAACTACAATGTGGCCCGCGGCAAAAAAAAATGACACCCTTTTTCTAAATTGTCTCTCGGTTTGATTGTGATGGAGCACTTCCTCTTCTTCTTACGTGAATACAATAATAATAATAATAATAATAATAATAATAATAATAATAATAATAATAATAATAATAAGAATAAGAAGAATGGTGATGATGATGATGATGATGAGGAGGAGGAGGAGGAGGAGGAGGAAGAGGAGGAGGAGGATGTTGATAATGACTGCGATTATTAATAGCAAGCCCACGGAGTAAAGTAAACAATATCATCATTTTCTTCATTAAGTCTGTGACACAGGGCCATCAAAATGGATTCATTTATGCACTTCGGCACTAAGAGGCAGAGTGGGGCATCCGATTAATAGAGAAGAATGATCTGAGGTCTTTTCTTTTTTTCCCAGTTTATCCCCCCCTCCACAAATTTCCATCATCATTGCCCATGATACTCCATCTGATTAATCCTCCCAGAGTAAAGGCACTGGCAAAGACTTCATGTTCCATCTCTGACCTGAGAATGCCAGCTCCATCTGTTTAGATTTGGCATGCAGTCATCTTGTTCGACTAAAGGTTTTTGAATATTACTGGAGGATTAAACCCAGCAAAATGATCATGTTGTACCTGCTGAGCATTTCTGTGTCCTCGACCCTGTGTGAAAGAGGATAAAATAAATGCCACCACAAGATGGCAATATCCGATCCTTGATTAGTGTTTTATTTATTTGTCCTCACTTGCTTTCCAGTCAAAGTACTTTCCTGGGAAAAAAAAAACAGACATTTGATGATGACTTGACCTTCCACAATTGGTTTGGTTGACTTGAGTCACAGAAAAGGGGATTGTTCCATCCCAAAATGTATTGTAGGGATTTCGTTAAAAAAATGTAAATAATCCAATGTGCAATTGGAATGTATCAAATAATGTGCATGAAACCAAGAACTACTTTAAAAATAATGACATCCATGAAGGTGCCAATGATGGTCATCGACTTACCTCAGCAACACACCCACGAGTTATGTGTCATGTACTTCGTGTTCATAATGATCAAGCTGCTTGTTGCTGTAATTCTACAGTGGCTGGAACCACCAGTCACATTCCTCGTGTTATTTTAACATACTTGGACATTATGGGCTGGAAAGCTGATTCTGATTGGGATTCTGAATCATACAAAGTGTTAATTAGTCGTGAATTGGCATATTTTGACACTGAATTGTGACGTATGACGTCCAGAGTGAAACCTCTCACTCATATCCATTAACGGGATGATTTCCAAACCATGTTAATCCTCCTACTTTCCATTGAACAATTGTTTTTAAGCATTGCCAGGACATATTCTGGGTGTTCCTGTTACCGTATGTTTTGACATTCTTTGACATGTTTTTCCACACTAACAGTCTTTCATAATTCTATCTTCTTCTTTTCCTTTCGGCTTTTCCCCTCAGGGGTCGCCACAGCGAATCAATGTCCTCCATCTATCCTGGTTTTGTGCATCCTCTTCTCTTACACCAGCTACCTTCATATCCTCTTTGACCACATCCATAAACCTCCTCTTCGGTCTTCCTCTCGGTCTCCTGCCTGGCAGTTCAAGGCTCAGCATCCTTCTCCCGATATAGTCACTCTCTCTCCTCTGGACATGTCCAAACCATCTCAGTCTGGCCTCTCTGACTTTCTCTCCAAAGCCTCGAAGATGAGTTGTCCCTCTAATGTACTCATTCCTGATCCTATCCAACCTGGTAACTCCCAAATAAAACCTCAACATCTTCAGCTCTGCTACCTCCAGCTCTGCTTCCTGTCTTTTCTTCAGTGGCACTGTCTCCAGTCCAAACATCATGGCTGGTCTGACCACGGTTTTATACACTTTTCCTTTCGTCCTAGCTGAAACCCTTCTATCACACATCACACCTGACATTTTTCTCCAGCCGCTCCAGCCTGCCTGGACACGCTTCTTCACCTCTTTTCCACACTCTCCATTGCTCTGGACAGTTGACCCCAAGTACTTAAAATCCTCCACCTTCTTTATCTCTTCTCCCTGTAGCATCACTCTTGCACTTGGATCCCTCTCATTCACACACATATATTCCGTCTTGCTGCGACTGATCTTCATTCCTCTTCTTTCCAGGGCATATCTCCACATCTCTAGTTTCACCGCCACCTGTTGCCAATTCTCGCTACAGATCACAATGTCATCTGCAAACATCATGGTCCAAGGAGATTCTTGTCTAACATCGTCTGTCAGCCTGTCCATCACCATAGCAAACAAGAAGGGGCTCAGAGCTGACCCCTGGTGGAGTCCCACCTCCACCTTGAATTCCTCCGTCACACCGACAGCACACCTCACAACTGTCTTACAGTCATGATACATGTCTTGCACCGCTCTGACATACTTTTCCGTCACTCCAGACTTCCTCATGCAATGCCACAGCTCTTCTCTGGACACCCTGTCATATGTTTTCTCCAGATCTACAAAGACACAATGCAATTCCTTCTGACCTTCTCTGTACTTCTCTATCAGCATTCTTAAAGCAAACACTGCAATTGTCGTACTCTTTTTTGGCATGAAGCCATACTGCTGCTCACAAATGTTCACTTTTGCTCTTAGTCTAGCTTCAACTACTCTTTCCCAGAGTTTCATTGTATGGCTCATCAACTTTATTTCTCTGTAATTAGTACAACTCTGCACATCTCCTTTGTTCTTAAAAATGGGCACGAGTACACTTCGTCTTCATTCTTCAGGCATCTGTTCACCATCTAAGATCTTGTTGAATAACCCAGTCAGGAAACCACCACCACCTCTCCAAGACACTTCCATACCTCGATTGGTAAATCATCAGGCCCAAGTGCCTTTCCCCCCCTTCATCCTCTTCAGCGCCCTCCTCACTTCATCCTTGCTAATGCTTGCTACGTCTTGGTCCACAACAGTCACGTCTTCTACTCTTTGTTCCTTCTCATTTTCCTCATTCATCAATTCTTCAAAGTACTCTTTCCATCTTGCCATCACACTACTGGCACCTGTTAATACATTGCCATCTCTATCCTTAATTACCCGAACCTGCTGCATGTCCTGACCATCTTTGTCTCTCTGTCTCGCCAGCCTGTAAAGATCAGTCTCACCTTCCTTGCTGGCCAGCCGAGCATACAAGTCAAAATTTCTCCTTCTCCGCCAGCTCACATCCTACTTGTGGGGCATACCCACAAACAACATTGAACATCACGTCTTCAATTTCTAGCTTCAGACTCATCTTTCTATCTGATACTCTTTTTACTTCTAAGACATTCCTAACAAACTCCTCTTTTAAGATAACCCCAACTCCATTTCTCTTTCTGTCTTCACCATGATAGAACAACTTAAACCCTGACCCTAAGCTTCTAGCCTTGCTCCCTTTCCACCTGGTCTCCTGGACACACAGTATGTCTACCTTCCTTCTCTGCATCATGTCAACCAGCTCTCGACCTTTACCTGTCATTGTTCCTACATTCAAAGTTCCTACTCTTAGTTCTATACTCTTGGCGTTCCATTTCTCTCTTTTCCTCCGGGCACACCTCCCTCCTCTCCTTCTTCGACCAACAGTAGTCCATTTTCCACTGGCACCCTGAATGTCAACAGTACCAATGGCGGCCGTTGTTAACCCGGGCCTCGACCGATCCGGTATGGGATTCATAGGTTTGATTGGCATATTTTTTTTGGCATTTTTTTTTACGTCGGATGCCCTTCCTGACACAACCCTCTGTATTTATCCGTGCTTGGGACCGGCACAATAAGACACTGGCTTGTGCCCCCTTGTGGCTACATTAATCATAATTCTATCTAT
The DNA here is from genome assembly GCF_051943395.1 of Hippocampus bargibanti. NCBI lineage: Eukaryota > Metazoa > Chordata > Actinopteri > Syngnathiformes > Syngnathidae > Hippocampus > Hippocampus bargibanti. The sequence continues at coordinate 19,326,302 of NC_142737.1, read as the reverse complement.
TCAACTTTTAAATAAACAAAATAATTATTGACCTTCAGAAGATTGAGCAGATTGAATTTGAACAATATCAGCAATGGGACAATTTCTATCACCAGCCAGATATCAAATTAATCCTGATAGTACCAGTACAGGCCTGCGAGTTGGCTGTTGTGACCGTCCTCTGATTGCTTTGTCGGACCCAAACTTGTTTCACTTATCTTTGGCTAGCAAATCTGCACGTATAAAAATGAGCAACTGTTGACATCCACATTCAAACATCACCTAAAGCAATGTGATGCTGCCCGCACTCAAATCAAGCAATCAGTGAGTGACACAATGAGGGGCTTCCACAGAACTTTTCAATTTCAAGTATTGCGATGTAGGTCGATTTAATGTATTCCCCCACAAAAAAAAAACAAATAAATCCTAACTGCCAAATTCACGGCTCCCTAGTGGGATGAAATGCGATTAGCCATCAGAATTGTGTTACATTTGACTGTGAGTGGAAGTGACTAATCCAGAATGTATCCCACTTCTCACTTAAAGTCAACTGGGAGAGGCTTTAGCACAGGTGTGTCAAACTCATTTTTGGCACAGGTCACATTGTAGTTATAGTTTCCCTTGGAGAGCCATTATGAATTTTGGGTAACGTATTTAAGCATTTAACCAATCAAATTTCAGCCATCATTTGTGACCAATGTCAGAAATCTACCTGGATGCCTACAATCAGTTCTGCAGGCCCTGCAACATAAAAATCAATGCCGGTGAAACAGTTACTTTAATCAATTAGAGTTCGAGTTGGCGACCCAAGGCCCGTTAGAAGGCGCGGGAAATGTCAGAGTTTTTGCGAACTATAATTGGCTAGTCACATGATTGACTAGTTACTAGGCAATCATAGTATCACGAGCCGCTAGTGAAGAGCATACTGGCCAGAGCTAGCACACTGTATGTGTAGCGCTGCAAAAACAAATGTATTGTTGTGCCGATTTAATAGAATGTGCGGTTTTGTTAACCCATAATGAAGAAGAAATCGATTTGGTGGGAGATATACTGTTAAAGCCATTTTCAAGACGGACTTTTCAAATGGTGAGTGTAGTTTGCCTTTTTTGAATGTTGCTGTGCCGATGACCATTTTGTGTTTGGGAGCCTGTTACTGAGTGAGTTGCTTGATCTATAGCCACAAAGGGACATAAGTCTTCTTGTGCCGGTCCCAAGCTCAGATGCATACAGAGGGTTGTGTCAGGAAGGGCATCCGACGTAAAAGCTTGGCCAAAACAAACATGCGGATCAAAGATGGAGGACACTGATTCGCTGTGGCGACCCCTTGAAGGGAAAAGCCAAAAGGAAAAGAAAAAAAGATGTACATGTTTAATCAGTTGCACATACAGTATTACATATACAGTGCACAACATATTGATGGATAACTAATTTTAAAATCAGAAGTCAAGAATAAAAACTGTCATTGTGGATTACATGTGACAATTTGAAATTTTGGTTTAGACTAGCGATCATCATGGAACTAATGAGTATAAATGATATACAAAACGTCCAACAATGTGATTCCATTCAATGAACGACTACTCATGTCTATGTTTTCTCTTACTACAACATAACCCGACATCCCGATGCAGCCATGCGTGTCATACTAATCCTCTTTCAATATCGCATGTTCAGGTTGGCATTGTACCGCTGAACTCAAAATATTGATTGTATGATGCACAAGTCCGCATTTGAGCAACTAATATGAGCGTTTGATCGTTCTTGACCCTCTATACCGCTAAAACAGCTGACCAGCGAATGCCTCCAGCTCCCTGACTTCAGTCATCTTCTGGAATTTGCTCTGTGCTCACCAGAGCCAAACTGTGTTCTGTGAAACGTAACAGCCTGTTACATCTTCAAGGCTTACTTTGGTCAAAGTGTGCCAAATGCCCTGCTGACCCAACCCACCCTGGCGTACACTAACTGAAGGTCCCCAAAGGGTTTTTTATTCCTTTCTCAGCATGAGCATGAGATCAGAGTTTTCGCCCACGATTGAGGTGAGTATTTGGATCAGTTGTATCAGATATCTATTGAAGCATAGCTCACTTTCTCCTTCATAGCTTTGCCGGTCCACCAAAAGACGTTTCATCTTGTGATCCCCTCCTCTCTCCACAAAGATGAGTGACACATCAGAGATAGCCTTCAACTAATCCTATCCTTTATGCTCTGTGAGAGTAAGCTGTGAACCTGTCCCCCTTTCACACTTTATTTGCTGCTGTTTGAAATCATACGAAATGTCATGCTCAGCATCACATGTGGAGCTTGGGGCCTTTTAAAGTTCACTTTTCCAGAAACAGAAGAAGCACAGACATCAAAGCAAGCAAAAGAGAGACTTGCAGTTTAATTGTTGGCTTCTACAGGGAAACCCTGATTAATTCCTTGGCTACATGTCTTTCAAGAAGAGAGAAGGGCAATGTGTGAATATTCAAACTTTACTATCAGTCCTAATATTTAAAAAACTAATTGCAGATAAAAATAGACTGGTCATGGTGACATCGATGAGTTGGAAATACAAAGAATCCAGCTTTACACTAATCATTACACAATCATTTGTAAGCAGGTGAATTGAGCTTACTTGTATTTTATTTAAAAATAACGCATTTTTACTTTCACTACTTATAGCCATGGAAGTATGGGTCTATCGCAGTCGTGCCAGAGAAGGAGACCGCGGCCTGGACTGGTCACAATTAGTACTCTCAGGGAACCAAGAAACACACCATACACACCAATAGTAACCATTTTGGCTGTGAAAATTAGCTCTATGTAGAAGTACATGTTTTTTTTAGGTTGGGGACGGCCTGGGTCGAATGATTAATATTTTATTATTTGACAAGCATTGCTGAGTACTACTTGCTGTTGGGTACAATCTCCAAAAGGGGGTGCTGGAAGGTTATAAATGCCATCAACTCGCAATGAACGTGCCGACTGAGCCTTTGACTTGCATCTGCCGAGCTTTACCTGACCCCCCATTCCCCTTAGCTGCACACACCTTGTCAGCAAGTTGGGCGTTATCTCTCTCTCTGACTGAACCGAGCCATTCAGTGCACACATGACCTTGTTCATTATCGTGTACCAGACTTTGTTATTATCTGCCTCCTCTCCCCCTTTTGTGTCCACCCTGACTTTCCTTTTCCACACTATTTGAACAAAGATAAAAACAGAGTCTATTTACTCAGCTACTGTCTGACTACATCGACACTCTCACGCTCTCTCTCCTTCGTTTACCAGCCGTGGCTTGTGTTTTATTAACAGAGTCACAAACTGTGACCTTTTATTTGGGAAAAGGTCTAGTCTTCAATAGTTTATATCACTATAGTATTTATTCACCACTGTACCTGGTCAATGATTTCTGTACCATACTGTTATGGTCAACTTTAATTTCTTAAACTTTTACAGTGCTATCGGAGTTCAAAATTAATGCAGTAAAATTAGGTATTGGAATACTTAATGGACCCGGGGTATCCCGGCCTTTTGCCCAATGACAGCTGCAATTGGCTAAGGATCACCCCGAAGAGGCTCTATAGAAAATGGATGGATGGGTGATTTGAACACGTGCAGACAAAGACACCATATTCAGTGGACTTATGAATGTTTACATTTCCTTTCTGTTTGAAGCAACAAAACACTTGTCGAAGCAGCCCTTTTCATTTCAATGTCTTTGTGCTCATCAGACAATATGACCACGAGGGGATCATTCAGGAGCCTTAAGAGTAAGTGTAGGTACACACAGCTGTGCACTTCCCAGCATTGCATTTTCTTTCACACAAACATATAAATCAACCTTAATCTTTCATCGAACATACAAGTGCAAATATTCTTGGACAATAATCAAACTCAGAATGTACACTATATAATGCTGACATTATTTGATGACTTCATTTTTGGAGATAGACTTCACAATATGTGAAATATGGTTGTTCACATCTCTATTAGAGAAGTGGTGGTTAAGTAGTTAGGCAGGTAAGGGAATTCTTTATTTTTAGGACAATAAATTGATAGGTTGATAGATGAAATTTTGTCTTGGAGCATATTTTTTTTTACCCTACAGTAGAAAAAAGATGATGGATTTGAACTTTGTTCTCTCTGTTAGGAATGATGTAGTCAAATTTCAAAGTTGCCTTTGGAATAACAGGACACATACTCATCCCATAATGCAAGGGTTGATAACTGTCTATCAAAAAGTTCACTGAGAGCGTGAGGAGGGACGGCATATGCCTTTGATGCTAATGCTAAGAGCATAATTTATGTAAGATGTTTGAATGGCTTTTTTTGTAAGAATAGATTAAAGGGAGTTTCATGTTAGAGGAGCCCGAAAATGTGCGTGCAAAGCAGTCTTTTTCAAACTCCTGGGGCTGTATGTGGGTTGATGAACAGGGTGGGTGCAAGCGGTGATTAGTTCAAGTCATTTATTGCTCTAACAACAGTATGTCAAGCATTGAAATCCCTGGAGTTTTCTACTCTTTTTTTGTAAATATGAAAAGCTTTGTCCCGTCAGTACCTTCAAAGGTGGCAGTGGCAGGCCTCATACCATGCCGAGGAATCTTCGTCAACCCTTCCCCTCCACACATCAAACCCAAGATGACAAAAGAAGCTCTAGGTGGCATAATGAGACGTCTTGCTCCTTTCAACGATGTGTGAAGTGTGACATTCACTGTCTTCTTGTGGCTTGTGTTGACATTGCGGCCTGTGTGTTAGGAGCTGACCAGACGGTTCAGGCAGTCTCCCTCTTCGAAGTTATGAGCCACAGAAGGCACCATCAAACTCTGCTAGCTCCTTAGGTCAACAGTCGAGTCTGTCTGCGCTCATACGTGCCCCAAATGCTCAAGTGAAGCAAATTTAAAGGATAACCGACACAATTTTTTTGTTTCCTAACTGACATCAGAAAAACGTTTTATATCATCTAAAATACACAAAACGCGCAGGCTGATATTTTTAGTCAAATGCAAAACACCAATAAAAATTACTTAAAGTGTCCCAAAACTACTTCAAAATTACCTCAGAAATTGTGAGTGTCAGAAGGTCCCGCCCGCTTGTTCGTGACGTCACGCCAGGACGTCCCGCCTTGCTCCAGAATCAAAACAATGGCTTCAGATTCGGAGAAGATGCTTTCTTGTTTCTCATCCAGTTTTGAATATGATTCAAATAATTCTGAAGAGGAAAGCATACATGTTTTCAATCAATTAAAGAAGTCGTTCCGTATCATTTTGAGGCGTCTGGACTCCAATGTAGCGCCCAGAAAATGCACAAGATGGCCCCCAAGCTCCGTTGAAAATGGGCCGATATGTCTGCTGGGAATTTGTGTCAACTACTATCAAATAGTAGTCTTGGTGCAACACACAACAATTCACCATCGCGTTATTTATGTGTTTTCCTTCTAATTTCGCCATCAACACGGATCAACACAAAGTTTTCAGACCAAACAAAGTACCCAAAATGCATTGTGTGTCACTTTCCCGGTCAGGGGCGTTCCAGACGTGACGTAACGTCGGGGATCGCCATCAACTCGAAAACAAGACTTCCTGAATATTCAATGCGAGTCTTTCAACGTAAAATATAGCTATATGCCTTGGAATTTTTGTAAAATACGCTCAGAATAAGTCAATTGAAGTGATTTTACAAATTATGGACACAACTTGTCCGGAGGCATCGGTTGTCCTTTAAATATACATTGTTGTTGCACACCCTCAAGTAGATTCTATAAACTTTAAATAACAATTTTACCCAACTATCTTCATGACATAGAGAGCAATGTGAAGCCCAAGATGTCAAAAAGTAGTTTTTAATGACTTTTATAATTTTCTTCCAAACGTATCTCAATTGAAATTAGTGCGCACAAAAGCCGCAGCCAAAAACACCAAAACGATTCCCAGCACACAACAGACGTTGTAAGCTTCTGGCTTTTAACCCTTTCATGCTGCCTGTAACCCGATAAAATGATTAACTCTCCATACACGAACCGCTTTCCTTGAAAGAGTTAAATAGCACACGCACATGCTGCATGGAACTCAACTCAACTGCACTGCAGAAGATTTGAATATGTCGTGTTAAGACTTCATTCATGCAACTGTCCGTGATTTCAGAATCATTTTCGCCGTTCTGCTTATTTCTAGTGTGCAAGATAGTGTTATTATCAAGAATTGTCCTGAAGCATTGTCATTCATCTATGATTGTGAATTCAAATCTTTCAGTTCATCAGTGGAGACGAAAAAACAAACAAAATATACATCGGTAAACGTGTATTTAAAAAGAAAGAAAAGACATCAGATGTGATTCCACTCCTGTACTTAAGTCAATGTATTGTTTAAAGCATCGAATTGAACTGAACTAAAGATGCTCCTGATTCTGTGTCATCAGTAGGTGAAAGTGAAAAAAAAAAAAACATCAATTGTGCTACATGTTTTTTGTGCATTTTGTTGTTTATCAGCACAATAGCATCATATCAACTTTATGCTATCAAAACCGATGCCAAGAGATTTGATAATGTTGTGAACTGGAGAGCGCAAAATGATCCATTTTATCATGGTAACAACTGAAATAAAACATCTGTGTGTAAAAAAACCAATGCATTCACAATCACAATAGCTCACATTCCTCCTGTTAAAGGACGCGAATGGGAAATAGCTTGCTGTTCCCAAATCTATGCCACTTAGAGATCTTCTATGCACATGCGTGAGACTCACTGTGAAAAAAGGGAGGCGACCAAAATAAAACAAAAGGTTTTGTATGACAGTACATACTGTAGGTAAACACCTAAATGTATGCCCATAATCTTGGAGGCATTGTTTCAAAGCCTTTCAGCCTCATGTGCCAAAATGGCAGGTGCACTTTCTGCCAAATTTAACTACCCAGTACAGTTTAGAGCCTTGCCCATTGGTGTATAAATCTTGCAGGCATTGCTTAAAAGCCTCACGTGACAAAATGGCAGATTCACTTTCTGCCAGGTTTAATCGCTCTGCTTGACAGCTACCGCGTTGGTGTAAAAACACAGTTACAAAACACAATAAACCTCCATTTTCATTTGTCAACATTTCCTGACAGAAAAGCATCCATATGGGCACAAAAGATGGACTGAAGTTGTACATTTTTTAAACATATTTTTTTTCACATTCACATTTATTTTGACTCAATATTTTGAAACTGAAAGGGATAACACAGAGGCAAGGACAGTAGGCATACCAGACAGCAAAACTAATGAGAGACACGACATGCGATCAGCCCAACAGAAATAAATGTTCTGGTCACTGTCACGTTTTAAAACGAGAAGCATTTCCACATTTTCATTATTATTGTGGCATGCCACATTGAAGATTCATTCGCTGAGTGTTATGCTGCCTCAGATCATTTTTTTCTGGCAGTGTTGGGATGAGCAAATGACCACAAATGACCTACATGTGTCATCTTTGGGTCTCAGCATTACACCCACCCTCCCTTTCTGCACACATCGAGCAAAATGTCTAAAAAGTTAGTTACGAAACTTTTAATGCAACTTTATTGTGTTTCAGCAAAGGGTAATATGCTTAAAGAGTATCACATGAAGGATTTTTTTTAATGGCCAAATCAAGCTTTACATGCTGCTTCCCTTTAGTTTCAAAGGAACAGTTGGTCGTCAAAGAGTGGGCCTGACCCATAATGCACAGCAAAACTCAGATCTGCAAGTGGTCTATTGGGTCAATGTCATTAACGTTTCATGCGTTTTAATTATTCCATCTTACTCCTGTTTCCGCCTTACCCGACCCCAATATCTCAATCTCGTTCAAGATCTCAAAGAAGTTGTTTTAGCCTCTGAAGTAAGACGGATTTTAAAGTAGCTGATGAATATCTACTCACAAATATAAAAAAAAACTTTAATTCGCAAAATATATACTCAGTTATCAGTATACTGACAAAGAAAGTTACTTTGCCTTTTTTTCCCCACCACTTATGTCTATCATGCAGTGGTGGTTCATTACTACCCTAGTGGGAAGAATCACATTGTGTACAAAACATGTCCGGACTGGGCAAAACTCCTTTAAAAACATTCTGTGAGCCGCAGATAATACAGTTTATGACAACCATGCATTCACAGCCTCGAGTAAACAGCTGAGTTTAAGTCTTAAAAACACACAAGCTTTTCTTCTAGTGTGCACATCATTATCAAACCTCAACGACATTTTGAGGTACCATGTCCCGGCCATTATGAACTCATAAAGTGATGGCTTTAAATATTTGTTGAGAGTAACAGCTCACTAACACGGGGGAACTGTAAAAAAAAATAGATGCCCAATTTTGAGTTGGACCAAAAATCTTCTTTGTCATGTCAGAGTACTTTTGAATTTTAACAATTTACAGCAGGGGTGTCCAAACATTGGGCAAAGGAGGCCGGATTTGGCGTGTTAAAAATGTAAGGCGACCAACCTTGGCAGATGTTCTTTCAACATAACAGAAATTCATTTAAATGAATTTCAGCGTACCATTCACATTTGCTTTATTTTAATTTCATCTATCTTAACTCATTCACTGCCATCCCCAAATTTATTCGGGAATTGAAAATATGATGTGAAGCGCCATTCCCGGATGCATTGAATGATGATGTAGTCCTAAATCTCAATATTGTGTGGGTTCTGGAATTTGAGTGAAAATGATAAAAACCCCTGGCACTGCAGTGGACACATGGACGTCTAGCACTGAATGAGTTAAGCATGTGTTTTGGTTCATTTGAATCATGCATATCAAAACTGGACTGACATTGAAAATTGAAATTGAATATTCACTTAACTTCCCTTTAGAAATTTTGGAAAATTGGGGGCTTATTTAGTCAATTAATTATATGCAAATTTGCTGTTCCTATAATTGAGGCTCTAGATGGCTGAATTTACCACACGCAGGTAACAGCGCTTCTGCCCAATGTATTAATTCTACATGTGGGCCAGACGTTATTGATTTTATAACGGAGGCTGGATGAAAATTGATCACGGGTCGCATTTGGCCCCCAGGCCGGACTTTGGACATGCCTGATTCACTGGCATGCCCAAATCTATGGGTTTTAGATCACAAGGAATATTTGGAAGCAGTAATTTGAGGTAGAACAGTCTTCATTTACCTTGTACTACAAATCACGCAGAAGACAGAAGGTATGCTCATGCATTGTGGACGCTCCCTACCACATTTTGGGCAGGTCAAGAAGACTATTATCAGTGGATGAGCAGAGACTAAGATAGCAGAACATATTGCCTTAATTCCCCTTTGCCAATATCCAATTGGGTGAGATCCCTGATACAGCCAAAACTGTTCAATGCATCTTTTGTCTGACTTTAATGTCGAAGACAAAAGAAGAAGGCAAGTTCAGTGAGTTACAGGAAGCTGAGCCCTGACTCATTAGGCATTTATGAATGGATCGGCAGGGTGACCGTCATCGTGCACATGGAGTTGATATGACAGTTAAGGCCTTCCTTGCCTTTGTGTATAACCCCAAGTATCACACAAAAGTATAAGCCATCATATTAAGACTATAGTCATTCCAATCTATCAATTAGACTGAGACATTAATTATCCCATATGATCCCCTTTGGATATGTTTCTCACCCATTGGTTTCAATTTTAAAAAGTAAACTTCGAGTTTGTGGTATCTTGCATGCTGTTGTCTGTGGCCCCCGAATTACCTCAGAGCGTGCAGTGCCTAGCATGCTGCCAAAGATGGAGGTGAGTATTGTTTTCATGACAGAGATCAATGGGTTGGTGAATATGCTTTAATTCTGCAGGAGCTGCTCTCCCAGGCTAATAAATGCATGCCTCCCTGCTGACTGGGCTGCCGTGCTGAGCCCAGCGGGGGTTTGCCTTTTTGTGTTCCTGTGCCCAAATTATGGAACCATCAATACACTGCCTGGAAGCAGTCAATAGAAGCCCGCTTTGTGGCTGAAGGGAGACCAACTTCAAGGGTGATCAAAAAAGGGGGAAAGCCTAAGCTCTGACACATTTACTAAATAGAACGAGGATCAAAATGCAAAAGCCCTAGTTCAGTGTTACTTGCAAATACGGTCTGATACACGTCAATGGGTGTGCCAAACACAATCAAGGGAACTAAACAAACCGGTTTTAAAACAGTATGCTCATCGTGGTTTAAGAGTCGCACACCTTTCTTTGCAAGGAGTCACCACAGCATATTTAAATGTTGTGTTGGTTCATTCCATTGAAGAAAATACAGATTGTTTCCAATGCTTCAATTTTCACATACCCAAACAATTAATGTCGTCAGGCCATCCTTGGAGCGGGTCGCCACCAGACTGCAGCAATGTGGACAACTATAGTATTAACTTCAACTATTCTATTTCATGGTCCATAAAAGTTGTTGCACATATACAACAGTGTATTCCTAGTTTTTTTTATCTGATGTTATTTTTATTTTCTGCCGTGTGCTGCTGTAACGGTTGAATTTTCCCCCAGAGAATCATTAAAGGATGATCTTTCTTTGCTGAATTTTGCCTTGAAAACGTGTCTTGAATGAAGGCTGAATTCCGCTCCCTGATCGAGAGGCTGTCGTACCCTTTACTTTGACAACGCACAGGTGATGAACACCGTTGTTGTGCATGAGTATTTTAACCAGACCGCCTTACTGGCGCTTGTAGCATCAAGTGAATTATTAAGTATCCAGCTTCAAATAGCTTGTAAAACTCTGTCCTCCTCAAACTATGAAACTTTTTTCCCCTCTTTTCCCTTTCGCTTGTATTTTTGTTGGCTTCTCAAATATCAAGTTGTCTACGAATTTTCAAACGGGTTGAAAAATAAGAGTTTTCCCTAGCTTGCAAGCGCATTCAAAGGCCGCCTTTTTCAGATGTGCCACCTTGCAGCGTGGTGGTGGCTGAGCAGGAACAGGATCATTCAGATATGCTAATGAATCAGCGGGGTAGCTCGGAGCGCGGCTTACCCTGCTTTAAAAGACAGCTGCCTGCTCCCTTTCTTTTCATTCCCTTCTCTCAGCCAGCCTCTCTTTTTCCCACTCGACATTGATACGCAGGTTGAAATGTAATAACCATTGCATTTCTACTAATTAGACAAATAGAGCAATTAGCCGGGTGCATGTAATTCCAGGTTGTGAAATATGTTACACAAAGGGAGTTCAGACGATGAGTTTGGGCACTCATCTGATGTCGGCACAGTGTAATGATATCATACTCAATTCTGAGAGCTGTACATAATGGAGCCAGTGCCCACCGGCCCTCCCCTCAGCAGTCTCCCTCTGTGTCATTGCCTGTATATGGACCAATGGCTCTGCCGCTGAAGCCCCCAGTCCCACACTCTCCTGGGCTATCTATTCTCTCTCGCCAGAGTCATGCTGCGCAGGAATCCTGGGTGATTGGGTTTCTTTCAGGGGCCTTATAGTCAGTCATAAATCAGTGGGGATTCCGTCCGGCCCCTCGCTCTCGCCCCTAACCCTGGTTCCAGCTGGCAGGGAACGATTGTTGGAGAGCCGGGGTCATTGCGGGGTCGCTCTCTGTGGCGCTGCTATTTTTTCACAACCCCTCCTCTGCACTATAACCCCTTTTCTCTCTGTCTCCTGGCTTAGGTTGCTAGGGTTTGGTATTTGCTTTTTAGGACCATGTTTTAATTACAGAGAATCTCTACTCCCACTGTCGACTCCGGCTCCCTCTGCTCTTTCACTGCTGATCGGTGGTAAGAAGCTGCTGAGGCTATCGCGTTCACCACAACTGGCTTTTGTACTGCTTCCTCCTGAGGCACACATTGAACAGATCCATTCACGGATGTCACATCATTTTCACAAATAGGAACCAGAATACAGTGGAAATGCGAGTCTGAATGTACAGTCCATTGCCGTTGGCCTTGGCAAAGTTTTAAATGCTTCATTCTTATATGACTTGTGTTAACACTGTGGAGCAATTTTCTGGATTATGGATGGCTGTATTATCGGTATCATACTAGCATAACACGTAAAGTGAAATTATCCTGAGCCAAACTGCACTGCTTGGTAAAAATCAACTCTGGATTTATTTTTCTTGCATGTTAAAAAATTGCACATACAAATAATTGTTTTTAATGTCATCCTCCTCCTCCTTATGATATACTCCAGACTCTTGGAGAGCCCACTTGGAACTTCCAAGAGGTGAAAAGTAAACAAGCACTTAGCTGCTGACTTTCCTGAACTTGGACTGCAGCAAAGCATTATCCACAAATGAAAGTGGTGAAAAGTCGGTCTACAAAAATTATCCAAAGAGCAGAGTGACGACCCATCCAAAGGTAACAAAGGAACCCAGGATAATGCTGGGCTCCGTCACCTAACTTCAGGGTTAGTACTCATGACTCATAAGGAAGATACCGGGCATAGGTGACACCTATGGCCAAAATGAAAATCATTTTACTTCACAAGTCAATCTGTGATTCGTGTGCACCGCTGTAAAGAAAAAACACCATTCTCGAGTCCTGTGTGATACCAGCAAATGTTTGCCAGCAAATCATAAGGCCGAGAGAAATGTACAACCATCCACGATCACACTACAACCTTACTACAATTTAGTGTTCCATGAACTTCCCATACATGTTTTTGGAATGTGGGAGGAAACTGGAGAACATGCACACTCCTTAAAGGAAGGCAAGAACCCAGAATCGAACCCTGCACCTTTGCATTGTGATCCAGACATGGCAAGCGTCCCTTGTGTTATTCCCAAAGGTAAAATTGTTGAGACTGTTTCAGTCACGTAAATTGTAATAACACAGATGAACATTTTGTAATATGACAGACTTGTTTTGGTTGAGAAAAAGGGGAACAGGTTTCCACAAGCTTATGTGGAACCGTTCCCATGATTCTTCATAGTACCAGTTAATTTTTTTGCAGCGACGGAGACAACACAGAGCGGTCACAACTGCAATTATGCTTTGTGGGAGATTGCACCCCTCTGTAAACATCTGGGATCATAAACTAAACTATCAAAGTGAGAAAAAAATTCAATTACAAAAATGTAATAGCACAATTTATTACTCCAATTTTGTGGCATTCACAAAAGGGCTTGAGTTCAATCATGATGCTATAGCTACAAAAAGTCAAATGTTTAGAACACATATTACAGTGTACCCACATGATGGATTTAGATTCGGCAGCAGAAAATAAATGTGCTAGACAGTACATCAACACATTAAAATTCTGTCTGGAATTAAAGGATTTAATCAGCATCATAAATCCTTTTGATGATGTTTCCGGCTATGCAGAAGCATCGTTATTGTCTAACAGACATCAAAGAGAGTCTAACTAAAATCTATAAGCAATCGACAAATTTCTTTCATGCCTATGAAAAAATGGAACGTACTAGACAGTGTTCCCTGTGAAATATGATATGGGCTTGGAGGATCCATTGTTATATTTCAGTTTGCTTGAAACACCGCCGGTGCATGTTGGCTTATAGCTGCCGCTCCATTCTGACTTCTGACAAACAGCATCTGTAGCAGGGACTCCACTTCCTCCCACGAGGCAGATGGGAACAAATCCAGTATAATCGCTTCAAATAAACAGGATGCCATTTATTGTTTTCCCCACCATTTGAAGTTTCTCCCTTGGGTGTTAATGAGCTCTTGATTAATCATTTTAATGTTTTGACTTTTTGCATGCCAGTAGGGAGAGATGAAATGATTGGCATCACACAAATCATACATTAAAGCTGCACGTGCACGGCAAATATACTTTATAGGGTCAGTTTTTCCTGAAGCTCTATCACGTAAACATTGCAATGTGTCTGAATTTCTTTGGAAATACAGCTACATTCAAATGTAATCGAAGCGCTGACCTTAAACACGGGTCTAGTTTTTTTCTATTTGTATGGAAAATACGTTCAAGTATTTCTTGAAAAAGATTTACATCCCCACGATCAATCCATCCATTTTTCAGACCGCTTGATTCTCATTAGGGTTATGTGGGGTGCTGGAGCCGATCACAGCCATCTTCAGGCTCTAGGCGGGGGACACCCTGAATTGGTTGCCACCCGATCGCAGGTCACACAGAGACAAACAACCAGTCACTCTCACACTCACACCGAGAGACGATTAGGAGTGTTCAATCAGCCTGCTATGCATGTATTTGGTATGTGGGAGGAAACCGGAGGACCCAGAAAAAACCCACACGGACCCGGGGAAAGCATGCAAACTCCACACAGAGAGGCTGGAGCGCGATTTAAACTCGCAACCTCTGCTCTGTGCTAACCACTGGACTAAAGGGCTGCCCTTCTTAATCTCCATGATGTTTAAAAAAAATAAACAAGAGGTGGTTGATAAAAGTTTAACAAATACCTATTTGGATTGGATTAGCCTTTATTGGTCTCGCAGTGGAGAAATTTACATTTTACAGCAGCAAATTTATGGAGTGCAGAGGAAAAGAAAGGAAGTAGGACAAAAACAAAATGCAGGAGCTGCTGGAAAGGCAGCCACTCTCGCGGCATCATCTTGAAGTCAAAAGAACAAAAAACTAAATAACAAAATAATATGAGAACACAAAGACACAGTCATTCAATCGTATTTCAGGCTCTTCCATGAATGTCAAAGCAAACTCGGGAGTAACAACTTTTCAAAAAGGTTCTGAGACTAACAAGCAATGGTCAAATAATTAAAATAACAAGACAAATACAGGCTTTATTGATAGGGTATGTACAAAGTAGTTGCCATCCAGTGGTCTAGTAATGGCTTCCAAATACTGAAATTCAAACCGAGCACATTGAAGTGCTTCAGACAGATGACACTTTGCAAGATTACCACCAATTTCTTCAGCAGTACTGCAAGCAATAAATAATCACAAATGACTTATGTTTCCCTCAAGTACTGAATTGCATTGCATTTGTTATAAATGTTGCAGTAAGTCGTCTATAAAATTTGTGATGGGGTGATTTGTCTTCTGCAACAGCAGATGATATATGGTGGCGAAACACCACCAACAAGTTATCCTCCTGTAAGGCGAAGTGCAGCTATGTTATATAATTTACAATTACAAGACCTATATGGGGGTGCTGTGGTCGACTGGTTCGCAAGTTTGCTTCACAGTACAGAGGTGCAAGGTTTGATTCTTCCGGCACGAGGTGGGCATGCTCTCTCCATGCCTGTGTGGGTGAACACCGTGTTCTCCGGTGACCTCTCTCATTTCAAAAACAAGCATTGAAGGTAAATTGTCCCTTGATTTTGATGAGAGTGAATGGATGTTCATTTGTGTGTGCCCTGCGACTGACTGTCAACCAGTTTGAGGTGTCCCTCACCTGGTGTCAGAAGACATTTTAAAAATATTTGACATCACATGTTTGTGAATACTTTTGTCAAAATACCCGATCTTGCTGGGGTAATGGTGAACCTGGCTTTCATTAGATTGACATCAGTGGGCTGGATTTCACTGACATGTCACCACTTGCACTTGGCCAGCTACTATTCTGCCTTGCTCTGTAACTAGTGTTAGCTGTGCAAGGCTTCTTCCTACTAATGTACAGAGGTGAGAGAAAGTAACATATGTTGCATGTCTCAAGTCGTACAAGAAATGTCAAAGTTAGTGTGGGAAAAAAACAGAGCAATTCAAGTCAAGTCGCCAGTTTACAGGGAGGGCCTGTCACATTGTGCGAACATGTTCACAACCAGAAAAGCAACACAAAGTGCGGTGTACAGTCGCCTTAGAAAATTGACTGTGCTGCACTGTGTGCACTCCTCTAAGAGTGTGTGTGTTCGAAGAAGGAGAGCACACTCCCTTTCCATCAATTTCCAAATGGAACCACTTGTATTCATATGGACGGCCTCGAAGAAGGAGAGCATGCACTAGAACAACCTGAGTTTCCATCCGAGCATATTCCTCAACATGCCCTATTTACAGTATACATTTCCATTCTTAAAGGACAACCGACGCCCCGAACAAGTTGTGTCCATAATTTGTAAAACCGCTTCAAATGACTTCTACTGAGCGTATTTTACAAAGATTCCACCGCATATAGCTATATTTTACGTTTGAAGACTCACGTTGAATATTCAGGAAGTCTTGTTTCCGAGTTGATGGCGATGCCCGACGTTACGTCACGTCTGGAAGGCCCCTGACCGAGAAAGCGACACACAATGCATTTTGGGTACTTTTGTTTTGGTCTGAAAATGTCGTGCTGATTCGTGTTGCTGGCAAAATTAAAAGGAAAACACATAAATAACGCGATGGTGAATCGTTGTGTGTTGCACCAAGACAACTGTTTGATATTTGCTGACACAAATTCCCTGCAGACAAATCAGCCCATTTCCAACGCAGCTTTGGCACCATCTTCTGCATTCTCTGGGTGCTACATTTCTGTCCAGATGCCTCAAAATGACACGGAATAACTTCTTTAGTCGATTGCAAACATTTATGCTTTCCTCTTCAGAACTATTCGAATCATATTCATAACTGGATGAGTAACAAGAAAGCATCTTCTCCGAATCTGAAGCCATTGTTTTGATTCTCGTGCAGGGCAAGACGTCTTGGCGTGACGTCACGAACAAGGGGGCGGGACCTTCTGAAGCTGGCCACTTCCGGGTTCAATTTGAAGTAGTTTTTGGACACTTTAAGTCATTTTATTGGTGTTTTGCATTCGACTAAAAATATCATCCTGCGGATAAATACAGAGGGTTGTGTCAGGAAGGGTATCCGACGTAAAAGCTGGGCCAAAACAATGCGTATCATACCTCTGAAGATGGAGGTTACTGATTCGCTCTGGCGACCCCTTGAAGGGAAAAGCCGAAAGGAAAAGAAGAAGAAGTTAGGTGGTCCTTTAAATCACAATGTGTTTTTGTGGGACAGTTTCAACATTACACTCTGTTCTGCATTGGTGATCACCCAATACCAACGGTGTCTGAGGAACCGGTCAAAAGCCTGGGCAGGTGGTACAATGCAAGCCTAAGAGACAAAGATCAAGTGCAGCAACTAATGCAGGACATCAGCAAAAGTCTGGAAAACATCAACAAGACACCACTGCCAGGTAAGCGCAAACTCTGGTGTCTGCAGTTTGGACTTCTCCCTCGAGTAATGTGGCCACTCACAGTCTATGAGGTCCCGCTCTCAACGGTGGCGAAGATGGAGCGAGCCATCACTAGATATGTGAAAAGATGGCTTGGTGTTCCACGCTGTCTGTCAAACATTAGCCTCTATGGCAAAGGGGTTCCCGAGCTTCCAATCACAAGCCTCACTGAAGAGTACAAGTGCTCTAAAGTGAGACTTCAGATGACCCTTACAGACTCCAGGGACCGGAAGATCAGTCAAGCTGCACCCCCCCTCAACTGGACGGAAATGGACGCCATCCATCGCGGTGCAGCAGGCCACAGAAGCTCTAAGACACAGCGACATCGTGGGACACGTCCAGCTAGGAAGAGGGGACTTTGGCCTTACAAACAAACCATCTTGGCGTAAGGCCTCAACATCGGAAAGAAGGAAAATGGTGATGGAAGAGCTGCGCCGCCAAGAGGAAGCTGAAAGAACTGCGAAGGCTGTATCTCTTGCCAAGCAGGGACAATGGATGAGGTGGGAAGGCCTGGAGAAGCGAAAGCTCAGCTGGAGGGATCTCTGGGGAATGGAGGCAAGCAACATCACCTTCTTCATCAGAGCTATCAATGATGTGCTCCCATCTCCAAAAAATCTCCACCAATGGTATGGCGAAGATCCAACCTGTGACCTCTGTCCAACTCCAGGAACTCTCAAACACATCCTGACCGGTTGTAAGACCAGCCTCACACAAGGCCGTTACACCTGGAGGCACAACCAGGTCCTGAAGAGTTTGGCAGTTGTCCTTGAGAGCAATAGGAATACCATCAACTCCTTGCCCATGAGAGCCACCACTTCCAGCACAGCACCGTTGACTTTTATCCGAGAGGGAGAGAACAAGCCCAAACATCCTCCTGCAAAACTAGAGGTTGGACAGCTGGCCAGGGCTCGGGATTGGAAGATGCGGGTTGACATTGGCCAGCAATTGGTTTTCCCAGCGGAGATTGCAGCCACCACCCCAAGACCAGACTTGGTGCTCTGGTCCCCTTCACTCAAGGTTGTCTACATCACAGAACTTACAGTCCCATGGGAAAACTCAGTTGAAGAGGCCTATGAGCGCAAGAAGCTGCGCTATACAGAACTCGCAGTGGATGCGCAACAGCGAGGATGGAAAGCCAAGGTCTATCCCATTGAAGTTGGATGTAGAGGGTTTGTGGCTTCCTCCACCATCAAACTGCTAAAAGACCTGGGCATCCATGGACATGCTCTGCGGCACACAGTTAGGTCACTCTCTGAAGCGGCAGAAAGAAGCAGCCACTGGATCTGGATGAAGAGGAAGGACCCTTGTTGGGCTCATAGGTCAGCAATCTAAGACCCCCCCCCCCCCCACCAGCTTCTGAACATCTGATTGGGCATGGGACACAAGCGCGGGCGTGATCAACCTGTTGCTGGCCACCATCGATGAGGGTGTCTAGTGATGAAAGGCCGAAACACCCAATGATGATGTGTCCCAAATTCACAACCTTCCCATCCCTGAGGCACAGCTCCCACACCACTCTCAACATCAAGGCTAAATCTCATGTGCGGCCCATCCATTGGCACAAACGGACAGAATAACATCATGTCCAGTGTTTCATGTTTCTTTGTCTTGCCTGAACTGTCACTTCAATATTTTCTCAATGAAATGCACAACTGACATGAAGTTAGGAGTGTTTAACTGTTAGCCGTGGTGGACCGTCAAGGCCTGCAAAGCCTTCTCTGCTGGCCAAAAAATATATGAATCACAGACTGATGTTAATTATATTTTGTCCATGAATTCTTATTAAATAATTCCAAATCAGCATCCTTTCATTACTTTTCCCGTCTTGCGCTGCTTCCAGATTTGTGTTTTCGTATTTAAGCATTTAACCAATCACATTTCTGCCATCATTTGTTACCAGGGTCAGAAATCTACCTGGACGCCTTCACAATCAGTTCTGCAGGCCCCGTCGCATAAAATGTGTCGATCAAACTTTTGCTCTAACCATTTGAGTTGGCAACTCAAAAGGGGTACCAGTAGCTATTTGCAGACACTGGTCAACGTCAGAAGTCAAACTGTTCTGATCACAATCCACAAGTGACAAGCGCATACTGGCCAGAGCGAGCACACTGTATCAGTAGCGAACTGCATAAGCAAATATATTGTGTTGATTTAATAGTGGTTTTGTCAACCCACAATGGCTGAAGGAGCAGAAGAAATGGATTTGGTTGCAGATACACTGTTAAAGCCATTTTCAAGACGGACTTTTCAAGAATGGATGGACATCATTAAGAAAGGTCGGACAAACAAAAATAGCAACTAATATTGCAATTTTATGAGGTTATTATTGATGCTTTGCCATCCTTTGCCAATCATCTTCTGTGTGGTCTGAAAGAGCAACCTCTGACCCCATATCATCAATCCACACGTTGATGGTAAAAACTCGAACCGTTGAATGATCGTATTTCTTTCTTCACAAGTTATTTCCTGAGTAACTGTACCCTCTAGTACAGTACAGGACGTGTAGTAAATCACACGGCACTTTTTTACAGTGGCAGCTGTTGATTGATTAAGACGTAGCACTACTGAAGGCTGAGGATGACATGGATGGTAAAAGAGATGGGATGAAATTGAAGAAGAGACAATTTTCAAATGTAAAATGCAAAATAAAATGTCAAGTCACGAAATTCATAGTTACAGAGTCTTTCCAGTTTTTGCTAAATGAGTTATATGATATTAAATTAGCAACTGTCATTTCTTTAAGTCAAATACATCTGAATCTCGAAGCCCCCTACTTTTGTTCAAGTGTTCCTGAATGTCAAATAGTAGAATTTTAACTTGTGTATCCATCGGTAAACCAAACCTATCCTTCACTTGTGTCGACCAACAGATAACACTGTCGGCACTACAAAAAAAGAGTACCTTCCTTGGATGCCACGTATGACAGAAAAGTTCGATGACTTCATTTAAATTCTCATCAGTCGTGTCTTTTGCGTCATTTGTGCTTCAGTGGTTTGGAGGCCATCTGAGAAACTAGCTTGATTTTTCAGAACTTGGGGTTTCTGAAACGTTTTATTTCTTCATTCAAATGTGTCAGGGTTCTGAACAACACCTTTGTTAACAGGTCAATTTTATGACAGCTATTTTCATGGACCACCAAACTGATTACCGGTATTTTAAAAAGACGTTCTTCCGCAAGAGAAACTTCGCCCTATTCGCTTATTCTTTGACGAATAAATATGAGTGCTTTTCCAATACAACTTCCAAAACGGCCTGGCTATACTCAACTCAAGAGTGCCCTGCTCTCTCTTGCTTCGCTATTACAACAAACGACAATTGGAGTCGGATTAACAGAACTGCGCACTGCACACTCGCTGTGTGCAAGGTTCTGCCACAATATTTCATGAGTGGCCAAGTCGTAGCTGCAAGTGCATGATTTGAAATGGAGTTGCACGATATGGGAATGCGCAAATTATAGTCCACGAAATTCAAAGAAGCAGGAAAAAAAATCTCTTTTCGGTTTGAAGTGAGGGAGAGACGGCCACCCTCCCCCAGGGCTTCCAAATACTCTCCATACAGTACACATATTGTGAACTATACTTCACCACTTTCGCAATTTCAGCTAGAGCCTTGGAGGAAATCCTGAAGATGTGGTAAAAACACATTTTAGTCTTGATTGTAGACCACATCCCCATTTGGTAGAAAACCTGATATCATGCATTGAGAGAAAAGTGTGTATATAAACAGAAATAATTTTCTCCTCCATTGTACTGTCAAATGTGGTCATTAATCCCGCCTAGTATATGGGAAGCTTTGTGTGACATAGCATATCTCAAAGCCCCATTGGCTGCTGTGAGTCGAAGGGTGTAAAAAGTTACATTTGAAAATGAGTGAGTTTTCAGTGCATGTGCGTGTGTCTCACTGCTGCAAATGCACCATCCGACCCTGTTTGCATGTAATTTTCTCCGTGCGTGCATAGAAATAGTATCGATATAACCGGGACTATCGATATATCCGATATCGATATAACGAGACTTTACTGTGTATATATATATATATATATATATATATATATATATATATATAGTTTGCATGTTCTCCACAGACCCGCGTGGGTTTTCTCCGGGTCCTCCGGTTTCCTCCCACACTCCAAAAACATGCATGGCAGGCAGATTGACCACTCCAAATTGTCCCTAGGCGTGAGTGTGAGAGTGACTGTTGTACGTCTTTGTCTGCCCTGCTATTGGCTGGCAACCATTCGGGGTGTCCCCCGCCTCGTGCCCGAGGACAGCTGAGATAGGCTCCAGCAACCCTCGCGACCCTAATGAGGAATTAGCGGTATGGATAATGAGATGATATATATATATATATATATATATATATATATATATATATATATATATATATATATATATATATATATATATATATATATATATACAGAGAGAGAGAGAGAGAGAGAGAGAGAGAGAGAGAGAGAGAGAGAGAGAGAGAGAGAGAGAGAGAGAGAGAGAGAGAGAGCATCTTTGAACATAAAATGGCTGGTACAACGTAACATGACCCAAAACCCACCTATTTAAAATTGCTTTTTCTGTTTAGCTCTCTCTCTTGTTTCTATTTATAATTGTATGTTATTTATTGCATTCGATTTGTGTTTGTATTTTATTTATCATAGTACCTATGCTTGTCTGTGACTGTAAAGTGTCCTTGAGAGCTTTGAAAGGCGCTTAAAATGTAATGTATTATTATTATTATTAGTAGTAGTAGTAGTATGAGGAATTTTATCATTACAGTTGCACATTGTTTAAGGTGGTGTGGTCACAATACAGAAATGAAAGTGCATGCGTTGGGACAAGTTCAGTCTGATACAGCAGCTGGCATGTTTGTTTCATCTCCTCCAGATGCTGAGATGTCAGGATGATCTATGCCTTTTCCATTTCCCTGCAGAGAAAGACCAAAGGGATGATGATGTCGTCAGGAATGTTTGGGGTGTCAGAAGTCATTGACATCTGTCTTGTGTTGTCTGGAGAGGATGAGAACTGACATCTCTCTGTAGTTCAAGCAGGTAAACAGAAGTGGTAGTCAACACCAATTCAGCTGACCTGGATCTCTTCTGGAACTGACCCGATACTACAATTATAAATAGGAAGTGCTGTCACAACTATGCTGGATTCCTTCAGCCTGGACAGCAAACCAGAGAAACTATATTTCCCTGCTTTGGGTCTTTTCTTTCACCACCTTACTCTGTGGTTTTGACATATAAGATGGTGTTTCAGGTTGAGGACGCTTCCATGCATTCACACCTTTTGGAGAATCTCTTTCATGTTGCTGCCACAACCCTTCTGACGTGTACATGGCTATGCGGGTGAGCTCAGCAACGTGAGAGCAGAAAGCCCATTGAGAATGTGCACATTGTCATTAAGCTGAGTGTTTCCTTTTTCCTCTTCACTATAACGTTGGACACCAATCATCAATGCCTGGCCAAAGAGCACTGTGACCATGCACCAAGTTGTTTGTACTCCCTACTTGAGGCGTCAGTCTGAGAAAAGTATTGTATATTTTCATGAAATTTATATTTTATGATATCTTTATATCAAAGGCTGGAAAGTCCTCTTATGTTAACCTTTATTCTGCGCCTTTACCTTGTCATCGGCCCTGGGGCTAACTATTGAATATTGGTTTGACTGTAACCATGCAACTCTACTCATTTTTCAATGTTGACAAACAGATCATTACACTGAGAAGTCCACCCCCACCTCAGCAAAGAGGGGCCCTATCAGGACATAGTCGCCACAATGTAAATCTTTACTTCATCACGAGAGATGAGGCAAAAAAAGACTGATCGTGAATCACATGGAAGATATGTGACGGGTGTCACAACAACGACTGTCTGCCATCATAACAATACCAGACGCGTGGATGTGTCTTTTTATTTCTTTTATTGCTGCAACACAGTATGCTTGTCCAAGTAGTTCTGAAAACTATGGGCGGGACTTCGTGCCACACTGTGCGCCGTTGCGTCACTTCCGTCATAATTTAATAATCTTAGTGCACAACTCTGTTACAGATAGAATTGTAAAAAATCACATGTATCCAATATAAATTTTAAAAACTAATAAAAAGAGCGCATACATATGATAGAACTTCCGATGTTGACACGCATCTCATAATGGCCTGCGCCCAGTGGAAGAATGCCATTTTGGCAAGGAAGAAAACTGACAGTGTCACCTCACATTGTACTCTGGTTCATTATTACGATACTTGGGGAAAAAAAACAACAACAACGTTGTGTCAGGGTATAACCCTCCTATGATTTTAACACATGCAATTCTTCGTGAGACAAAAAAAGAGACATAGTTACACGTGAAAATGAGAAAACGTGATTCCCCAATGATTCAATTCAGTTAGCTTTGGATAATAAATTCAAGCATATCAACCAGGATATGTATCATGAAGTTGCATGTCGAACAGCTCAGCTTCACAGAGATGTGTCTCACAGAGACCATTATGAAATTACAATGTACAGTATTTCTTGAGGTATTTGTGTCTGGGACATATCTTAATCATGAAATATAGTCAAACAGCCTTAGCGCTTGCAATAAAAGTATGAAAGGGAATAAAGCCCACCCGCACATTCCGTAACAGCTATTTCTTTGCATTGACACAAACTTCCATTTCTGAATGTAAAATGTTTCCCCACAATTTTTTTATCTCATCTCATCTCATTTTCAGTACCGCTTATTCCTCATTAGGGTCGCGGGGGTTGCTTGAGCCTATCTCAGCTGTCTTCGGGCACGAGGCGGGGGACACCCTGAATTGTTTGCCAGCCAATCGCACCCACAATTTTTATGTATCATACATTCCTTTTTTAACTCTTGAACATGACTCCTACTTGACTTTATACCATACTCAACCCCACACTCACGTTTTTTAAAATATTTTCAAGTCAAGCAGTCACAACACTTGGCCCACATGGTCGATCATGCACTAACATTACTAATGCTCTCTGTAGTGTGGAATGAGAATGACTAGTTATTTAGTGCTGTTTTGATATTTGAGCCTGAGGAATGCCTGCAGATACAGTGATCCCCCGTCTGGGGAGGCAGCCTCATAGATGAGGGAAGACAACTTAGAGCAATGAAACAATATGTGAAACAGATTAAAAGAACCTTTCCTCCGCATGATTCAGGTTCCTTTCAGCTCATTCAGGTGTTGCAGCTTACAAGTGCATGGTCCGGAGAACCGGATGGCTAAACGAATGCAAGATGAAATCTTATGTATGGAGAAAACAAAGAATGTTCATTCTTGTCAGTTGTTGTAGCCCCAAGTGTCGGCTGACAGACTTTTGAGAATTCTGACATCTTTGTTTCATTGTTTTTCTGTGGAGGTATATTGATGTGCAAGAATGTGCAAAGCTCTAGAATATGAAAAATTACATCAGAATGACAAACACTCCTGGTCTGCTGACACGATCAACTATCAGGATGCTCATCCCTTTCTACCTTGTTGAACGTAACGTCATACGTAACCCTTCATGTTCATCGCTTTGCTGCTGTGAAATGTAAATTTCTCCACTGTGAGACTAATAAAGGCATATCCAATCCAATCCAAATCCAATCCAATCCATATCTAAATTTGACTTAAATGAAATACATTTTATTCGATTTAATTTGCATCACCAGTAACAGTCATTTGAGGCAGGTCTTTCTACTGTTATCCAATATGCGGATCAGGTACTGTGAGGCAATAAGTTCAGTTGTCTGTCTGCGTCTTTGCGTAGCATGAAAGCAAATCAAAACGGCCGGAGAAACCTCTGTGGACAATGCACTGTGAAGAATGTAAATTAACTTCAGAGAGGTGCGCTGCTTTTGTGGGACCTAAAAATCGGCCTCCATTCAACTGCGCGAGAATCACAAAACAATGCCGTTCTTGTGCTCATCAATGCGATACGCATTAAAAAATCAACCACATCACTTCAGATCTGAGCCGATCCTCTGGAAAAGCTGCCTGTTGCTGTTGATTATGGGAGTGTTTTTTTCTGTTTGTCTATAGCGATAGCCATTTCCTCTTTCCCTTCAGCAGCCTCAGAGTCTCTGTACCAACGCTCAGCCAAGCACAGGCATCACAGTCCCACCGAGTGCAAGCATAGGAGGAAATCAATAGAGAAAATATTGCTGGAGGCTCACACATTTTTATCTTGCTTTGAACGAGTCAGCTTTAATTTTACTTTGATCTCAATTTGCTGCTTTTGGGATAGCTTGGCTGCACATAGAAGCATTGGGAAGGGGGTTGGGCTGGAGGGGGGGAGGTCTTCCACTGGGGCTTTTGTACAAAAGTCCATATGTGTCAGTGTCCATTTCAGGTTTGCAAGGAATAAAGACGGGCTGCATCAAAACCGCAAGAACTTAAATGTTCTGCCTTCTGGTTATTGTTATTTTATGAGAAATGTTCTGGGGAAACCCTTTGTGACGGCCAACAGCTGTTGTGAAAGCACTATATGAAAAAAAGTGTATTGTACAGGCCACTAATCTTCGGCTGACCAGTAGACCTTTGGGCAGTGGACAATAAAGAGATCTTTAATGCTGCTGCTCGGTGGGGATGTGTGCTAACATGCTGACGTGGAGCGCAGCTGGCGGTGTTCTTGCAGCAGGCAACCGCGTCACTCCTTCCCACCCGACCTTTCTCATCCACACAACATTAGATGTGACACACTAAAGGAATGATGATATTATAGCATCACCTAAGATGCTCTATATTAATCATTTTCCAAACCAGTAAAATCTTAACAGAGGTGTTTGGGAATGTGTTTCTCTTTTATAGAGCAGAGACAAAAGGGAAGGATAAATGACCAGGGCAGAGAAAAGACCAGCGCCTTGCTGGGGAGTGAGGGAAGGGTCTAATCTAATTTGGGTAGAGCGGGATATGTGTGTGTGTGTTTCCGTGAACATGTGTGTGTGTGTGTGCAGACATGCATGGCTCCACTGCACAGTGTGAGGGGACTGTGGGAATGGGACAGGAGGGCCATGCTATTGAATGGCGCCTCCACAGCCAGAAGCAGTGGGGAGTCTCCCCTGACGCGCTGATTCCGGACGGCCACTCAAAGAGGGATTAGACCAGTGAAGGCCTTCCTTATTAACAATTCACACTCAAGTACCCCCACAAGGACCTTGGGTAATAATATTGCCATCAGTGTCCTTCACCAAAGCGGACACTAAAAATCTTTCATCCTTTACAACTTTTTTTATCTTCCTCGTTCATGTGTAAAGGCCACCAATCATTCTCGTGATGTGTGACTAAAGTAAAAGTCACTCGCCACTTGAAAATATCTTGATTGGGGCTGATTTTTCTTTATTATAAATTGTGACATTCAACAGTTACCCCGCCCTTCACATCCTCCTCTTATCAGTCTTCTTTTAAATGACCATCCAATAAAAGACTGTTTCAAAGCAACCTCAGCATAGACCCACTTGATCTTCAACAAAAACCCATTGCAGCTTCTCAACCCTATCATGGCCCACTATCACCATAATTGCACAATTCTATCAGCACTTACAAGGTTACAAAATGTAACATCCTCTTATTAGGCGCAAGACACGAAGAATGAGGTCAAAGGTTGATCCTTCCTTTCTTGGCTGTGATGCAACCTTATGACACAAAGCAGATTGTCAAATAGTGAAAAAAAGAGTGAGACAAATTAGCCCACATTAATAAGTTACTTTATTGTATTTAAAACACATGAGGATGAATACTGCAGGCTTTGATGTAGACAGGCCTCCTGCATATTTAATCATCTGGCTTATGCATTTCCTGAAAACATATGACCCTTACCTAAAGCTGATCATTCAAATGCACATTTCCTCCAAAAATATACGAACTATACAGGATATTTTAAATTCGCCATTGTAAAAATGTGCGATGAGGTCAAATTCTGTGACCCTCAAATAGTTGAGTGGCAATAGGGGAGAAAATAACATGATGTTGATAAAGGTGGCTCATCCTGAGCTAAATGTTGAATGTGTGCAATCGGGAGGCAGAACAGGATCTTTGGACAATGTGCGGGCCATATGAACAAATGGTTTCACCTCCAGCTGAGTGTGTTGTTTCTTCTCATTGTGCACTCTGAAAGAGAAGAGGAGGGCCTTGGTTAAGAAGATTAGAGCGCTACCCCACTCGTACATTTAATCAACACTGCCTTTCAATGCCCCCCAACAATACCAAACACGACTAAAGTGTCCCCCATCTTTTCCATAACATACCTCATCACATGCTAGAACGGAGGACAAGTCATCCAATACAGGCCAAGACAACCAGAATCAAGCTTGTAATGTACAGAGATGGCATAAACAGATTTTAAGTCTTCAAAAAGAGTTATGGGTTACTTTTAAAACAATCATCATCACAGTGGACTCTTTGACATCAATCAAATGCCAGGCTTGACCAAAATGCATAAGCTCCAGCCCCTTTTACAGTATTCATCAAATTGCCTTAAAAACCCGGGGAGCTTTGCTTACTAACCCTTCATTTCTTTCATCCGTAGTTAAATATGTAAATAAAATGTCTTTCTAAAAAGGCATTCTTCAAAGGAGAACAAAAGAAAAAAGTGTCGGCGGGAAAAGACAGCCGTAAAATTCCTCAGATTCTCCATAACATTAGCCAGAGGGGGGCCACCTTCCAGCCAGAGCCAAACAGCGGGGGAGCGAGCGAGCTCCATAGAATCACAGATTGCAAATCCCACACACAAAAAATAAAATATCTTTTCAGCTTCACCCATCAAAGCTCACCCCCTTTTTACTTTATTAGTTACATAATTATGTCACAGTTACTGATTTCTTAGAGGTGGAGCTGGGCTGCATTTCCCCCTGTGCTCACAATTGTGGGTGAAAGATTACCGGTACATAAACTTTCTGAGTACATGTGTGTGTGTGTGTGGGGTGGGGGGGGGGCGGGGGGGGGTTGCATACATCACAATTTTTCTACAGGAGTGGGTTGTGTTTGAAATCAGGTCCAAGACAGAGCGGTTAAAAAAAATCATGAAAGTGACAGTTGTAGGCTAAATATGCTTAAGTCTGAACAGGCAGTCTTGACTCATGCTGTTTCTGCTTCTTTTCCTAAGCTATCTTCATCATCGTGCCCAGCACAAATGTCATCCAGAAAGTCAAACAGAAATGAGGAAAATGGCAAAGATGATTCATTATAAAAAATGGTGTTCTGAAAAAATCAGCATGTCAATGTTATCCTGTCAATTCCAATTTACCAGAGAACCTCTAATAAAGGCAGCTGAATGGATATATTTCTTTCATAACATATCACGTTCACCGGCCAGAAAGACAGATGATGAATGAAAATACTTCCTTTGCCCCGAGAACACATTTTATTACCATTGTTTTACACATGAAAGTACTCCGGGTGTACTTTGTCACATCAGCTATATGTGAAAGGTCTCACATAGGCCTGAGACAATGTCTGCATATCAGCTGTTGTCCTGTTGTGAGAGGTGACAATAGTACAAGACATTAGGCTGCCTGTTCCACATGTCCAAAATGCATACATTGAAAAATCCCCACCACAAATCGAAAGACCATCCATCCATCCATGTTCTACTTTTCCTTCCAAAACCAGCTATGCCTACATGCAAGCCACAATGTTAAAATTCTAAATTATAATTTTTTTTAGGCTGTATGTGTATTGAAATGTAGCCACAAGCCAGTGTCTCCTTGTGCCGGTCCCAAGCCCGGATAAATACAGAGGGTTGTGTCAGGAAGGGCATCCGACGTAAAAGCTTGGCCAAAACAAACATGCGAATCAAACCTCTGAAGATGGAGGACACTGATTTGCTGTGGCGACCGACCCCTTGAAGGGAAAAGCCGAAAAGAAAAGAAGAAGTGGCTTTGTTCTTTGTATGTATGTATGTATGTATGTATGTATGTATGTATGTATGTATGTATGTATGTATGTATGTATGTATGTATGTATGTATGTATGTATGTATGTATGTATGTATGTATGTATTTGTGACTCTGATATGACTAATACATGATAACTAATGATTTTAACAGTGCATTTGTGACAAGCTTGAATGATTTTACGACATCTGAGGCCGATGTCATTGAGGTGACTATTGTAGTTGCTTGGCTGGTTATTACCTGTGGCTAGTGATAAAAGTTGAAAAGAAAAAGATTTGTACTGTGCTCTTCAAAGTACCTCCTGTCAAGGAATATAAAGCTGGTGTTCGAGGCACTGTATCAGGGGTCGGGAACCTTTTTGACTAAGAGAGCCATAAAAGTAAAATATTTAGAAATGTTTTTCAGCGAGAGCCACACGCACGCGCGCGGGCACATACAAACGCTCGCGCGCGCACACACAAGCGCACGCGCGGCCACTTTTCAACAAAATATCACAATGTATTATTTAAAATGACTTTGTGATAGTACTCACCGTTAACATGGATGGTTTTCCGTTCCTCGTCTTTGGTAAAAATCCAGGCAAACTATCGGAATGAAATTCAATTTGCCGGTCCAGAGGTGAAGTTACTGCTAGCTAGCCTGCACACGGCTCATAAGCTTCCACACTTGCTATCTGCAATCTACTTCTCGCAGAAGTATGTCGATGCTAACGTTAACATGGGGCTTGTTAAAATGTCACTGACATTCGACTGTTTCATCGATGGTATTGTTTCATTGCAAATTAGAATCAGAACATTTTCTCTCCTCTAATGCTCCGGTGCATTCACGCTGAAGTGCACAAGTTGGGCTCATTTAAAGGGCCGTTTACCGATTTCAACATGACGGCCACTATCATCCAATCAACATGGCGCTTTCGGCCATTCTAGGTCAGTGTCATCCAATCAAAATTGCGCTTTCCGCCAACTGCAGCCCCAACGGGAAATGAACGACGAAAAAAACGACAATATGTATTATAATATGTAATATTTATCGGCGAGCCATATGCAATCATCAAAAGAGCCATATATGGCTCGCGAGCCATAGGTTCCCGACCTCTGCACAGTATTGTTCATATTGCTGAGTGCTTATAGTACAGATGAATCCCCCTGCACCGACATAAACGTTCCTTTCGACTCATCAGGTAAGTAAGTTGCCTCAGCACTTTCTCCCTTGTCCTAACTTGCTACGTTATCATCTACTTTCTCTTTGATGAAATATCAGGTAAACGGGAATGAAGGGTGAGGTCCTAGGAACGTGTAATAGAGGAATGAGATGAGCCCATCACCATTGCAGTCTGCTCTAAGCAACCCGTCGTATAGTCACAAACAAATAAGATCACATGTTTCCGCCTGTCTCCATGTTACAGGAGTCCATCAATGATGAACTGAGCAGATCCGTCGGCACTGGCCCAGCTAGTGACGATTCCAGTAACAATGCCCACCTCCGTCGTGCATCATTGCAGTCTTCCCTCACTGCTCAGGTCATTTTTCTGATGGAAATTCGGCTAATTGGTGATCATCAACAATTGGATTTGAGCAATCTGTACAGCGCATGTGTTCGGTGGAGTGTGTATTGTATTCACATCCGGTATAAGTTGGAGCTCCACTTGCTGATCCTGAACAGCTGAAACATAGAGTGAGATACATTGTGCTTAAACCATTTAGGCACACTGGTGCCAGGTTTCTCATCTTGCACCACCACATTCATGATATGCCTTTCTAAGCATGTGAGGTACTCTCGTAAAAATGCACTTAAAGCTTTGCTGCTACATGTGATCA
Source organism: Hippocampus bargibanti (assembly GCF_051943395.1). Lineage (NCBI taxonomy): Eukaryota > Metazoa > Chordata > Actinopteri > Syngnathiformes > Syngnathidae > Hippocampus > Hippocampus bargibanti. The sequence continues at coordinate 19,295,606 of NC_142737.1, read as the reverse complement.
GTATTTCATCGCCAAAAAATGCCATGGATAAATTATTTTGAGGCGATAAACCTTTCACAAGGTAATGTGAGTGAGCTATGTATGATGTCTCAGAAACACACACAAAACCAAAGATGTTTACTATCCAAGGTCTGAAACAACAACCTGGCACTGTATAAGCAGTATGACACAAAACCATACAAGGCTCATCAAAGTGATGATGTGTACTATTTACTTTACATCTGTTCTGAGGGAGTTCCACCCCCAACAGGAATGTCGTTTTAAGAAGGCATTAAAAGTTGGATATTTCATTTTACTCTCAAAATTAGCCCTTTTTGTGTGCCGCTGTCCAGTTAGGAATGTACTTCTAATTCACCTGCATGCAAACATATTGTAGCAATTTGCCAAAATCTGATTTTGTTGTTTGTGGTTTTCTTTAACTCATTCACTGCCAGACAATGTGCAAAAATGTGTTTACTCCAGTGTCAGGGTTTTTGTCATTGTCACTGAAATTGCAGGACCAACAAAATATTGGGTTTTAGGACTACATAAACATTCAATGCACCGTAAGAAACCTTAGACTATCTTCTTTCATAAAAAAAACTTAATTCTTAAATTATATGGGTCTGGAGTTATATGAGCTTAAAATGAGGGTGGCTGTCCAAAATACAATGCAATACATACATTGGATTGGATCTGATTGGATGTACCTGTATTTGTCTCGCAGTGGAGAAATTTACATTTCACAGCAGCAAAGTTATGAAAGGAAGAGGAAAGGAAAAAAAAGAAGTAGAAAAACAAAATACAGGAGCTGCTGGAAAGGCAGCCTCTCTTGCGGCACCATCTTGAAGTAAAAAAATAAATAAACAAATAACAAATAACATACTGGTTTACATAGTGCTTGAACAAGAGCTGAAGCTGGAACAAAGCGCTAACATGGAAAAAAAGGGAAATGCTGCTCCCTCATGAAAGGGAAAAATATTGTCAGAGGTCTGGCCAGTGCTTTATCAGCACTCCTAGCATGAAAAACCAAAACCAACAAATTCAAGAATGGCACTCTACGTCATATTTTTAATTCCCGAATAAATTAGGGGAAATGTAGTGAATGAGTTACATTTCAGTCAATGTATTTTTCTTTCTCTTTTTCTTCCCCTTACTCCCTTTCTCGCTCTGACAGCCAATCGGTGTGCCATGCAGCATGGTGTTAAACTTATTTTTGTCGCAGACCCCTTTCAGGTTGCGTCTTCCCTCAGAACAGCGTTATGAAACGGCAAAATGTTTCATCGTTTCATCATAAGATTGCTTGGGCACAACAAATTAATGGATCACGAGTTAGGCAAATGGTCAAGTCAATGAATATAGTGGATCTTATTATCGTTCATTGAATCTTAAAAGTGTGTCAAAATAATTGCAAAATATCAGTATTATTTATTACCCGCAGTCATTTGACATTTGCTTACAGATTTTAATAAGGATCATGCAAGTTGACATGCATGATTTGCTTTTGAAGGCCACATAAAATGGTGTGGCAGGCCAGAACTGGGCCCCAGGTCTTGAGTTTGAGATCTGTGCCAAACAATCTATCACCTGAATAAAGAAGTCCACTTCAACCATACGTTCGCGAGAATTTCCAAGAATTTATATTGAGAAATGGGAATAAAACAACTAATATGATCAATGGAAACACACACACTAAAAAGAACATATCTCATGACGCACTTAAATCTGTGTTAAGTAGTATTCTGTAGAGTGATTTAAGAAAGCATACATCAGTCAATACCACATTCTTAAAATGTGCAAATGGGACTTGGTGGGAATGAGGCTGATAAACATTTACTATCATAATGAGGTAATCGATTCATATATCACATGTGATTGTGTTACAGTATACTGCTGAACGTGTAATGTCTTATTTGTCATTATACTACCGGTATTAAAAGTATTTAAAATTATTCCGATGAAAGACTCATTGAGAGATATTGACATGCCACACAACAAGGGTGGTCATGTGACTATAATACCATTTTACACTGTCCAATATCGTAAGACGACCAGCAGTTATGTTTCCATTAGTTGATTTATTGATGACTTTTGAATCATAGTGGAACAACGTTGTGTACTAGACGGAAAATAAAGTGTATTTTATTCTATTATTTTGATGCCAGGTATAAAAGGAAATATCAACTTTTGATTCATTGTTGTGCAGCTTCCTTCATTGACAAATACAGGAACTGACTAAACATGGAAAAGGTTAAAAAAAAAAGCTGGAATTAAACACACATCTTCACAACCAGTTTTTAAATATATCTTCTTTTGTGAAACACAAGCTTGTAAATGTTCCCACAAATATTCTGTGATGAGTGACTCGTGAAGTATCATGGTATAAAACGAATCATGTGCTTGTTTTGTGCAACCCTACACATATATTATTGCTCAAAATATGATTGGTATTGAATGTGGTGTGCCTACTTATTTTCCTTTTTCTGTATTTTAAATCAGATGATTATGTCTGCAGTAAGGAGAACAAAACCAGATCCATGTTAATTTGAAGCTTGACGTGGGACGGAAATTCATCAGGTTTCATCAAGTTTTGTATAGTATGAGCACATTTAAACGCATGAAACTTTATTTAATCAACACTGAAAATAATTGATTATAATGGTTGTTTTACTTTACATTGGTGTATGAATACAAATAGTTTATCTAGAAACTGTTTGTAAAACTGCTTATTCACAAAAAAAATCAATGTAATAATCTTTAATATTCTTCGTGGAGGATGCTGTACAGATGTTGAAAACTAAAATGTTGAAAACGATAGATATTTGACATTTGTCTCTGACACTATCTGTGAGAGGCTGAGAGCTATTTTAAATAATTTATACTGTGTGTCTGAACGTGTACTTCAAGTATGTGCGGCGTGTATAATAAATGTATATTAGAACATATATGGGGGAAAGAATGAAAGAAAGAAACACACCCTGTCGCCCTATTAAACGCAGCAGTACATTCCAGCGGTGCAAATTGTATGCATATTGTGCAATATTTAGGCTTTCTTATTCAAAATGTCCACATTGCACAACGTGTGAAGTTTTTAGTCGCTCACATCCAAAGAGAAGAGTCTGCAGGGCTGTTTAAAATGCAGCCATGAACAAGCTGTTCCACACGATTAGGAAATAATTCGCGTCAGTGTCATCTTTCTTATGCTAAGTGGCTGTCTTTGAAGGCGGATCTTTTGGCAGGTTGGACCGGGACCGAGGCTGCCTCCGAGCAGCTCAGACAAGCGCTGCCACATAACGCATCAACAGCCCGCCTCCCAGGAGCACTGTTCCGTACTACTTGTGGCAGACGTGTGATTTTACCACCACCGAGGAAGTTTATTTGAGTCGGACGTCATTGTGACCCAGGGAGAAAAAAAGCAAGAAAGAAAAAAAAAAGCAGGGGAGGAGGCGCTCGACTTGTAGTGAGAGTGAGCCTCTTCCAACTTCTTGCGCTGATACGGAAAGCACGCCGCTGCGAGACAACGCCTGACGGAAAAGTCGCATGAAACGAGAGGATGGAGGATCGAGTGATTTCACATGGAATGCATGGCCAAGGAGATGTTTTTTTTTCTGCACACATTTGAGGCTTTAGGAGATTGATTGAACACGCATGCTGCAACTCTTGAATCACAAATAGCGCGCCCGGCAGCATGGGCTGCGACGCACTCTTCCTTCAGCAAGACTATTTTTGGAACAGTGTGGGATTTGCGTTTTTATTGAAGTTTGGTGGGCGAGGTGGTCTTACAACTGAAAGCTGTGTAAGTTAAGCCACTTTCATCTTGTTTGGTAAAAGACATTGCTGCTGTTTAAGATAACCAACGGCGGACTGTTTTTTAATTGCTTTTCAACTCAATTAGCAAGGATGTGTTCAATTACAAAGTTGAACCTTTCTCTGTTCATTTTTCTGGCGCTGTGCTCCGCTGAGAGCACGGCCATTAGCTCCATTGACCCCGACTGGCCAGGAGAAGGCAAATGTCAACACATCAGCATTCCCCTGTGTAAGGACGTTGGCTACAACATGACTCGAATGCCAAATCTCATGGGCCACGATAACCAAAAAGAAGCAGCCATGCAGCTGCAAGAGTTTGCAACGCTGATCCAGTTTGGATGCCACAGCCATCTAAATTTTTTTCTTTGTTCGCTCTATGCCCCCATGTGCACCGAGCAAGTGTCCAACCCCATTCCCGCTTGCAGAGTCATGTGTGAGCAGGTCAAAGTCAAATGCTCCCCTATTTTGGAACAGTTCAACTTCCCCTGGCCGGACTCGCTGGACTGCTCACGGCTCCCCACCAAAAACGACCCCAACTACCTCTGCATGGAGGCGCCCAACAACGGCTCAGACGAACCTCCCAAAGTCTCCCATACGCAGCCCCCCGATTTCAGACTGCACCGGCCCATAAACAATGCGGAACTGCTCCCGAAGGACACCAGCAGAAGGGAAAGATGCAACAACCCTGGCAAGTTCCACTTTGTTGAGAAAAGTGAATCGTGTGCCCCAAAATGTTACCAGAAAGTGGATGTTTACTGGAGTCAAGGAGACAAGCAGTTCTCCTTGGTATGGATCGCCATCTGGTCCATCCTGTGCTTTGTCTCCAGCGCTTTCACCGTGCTCACGTTCCTCATTGACCCCCAGCGCTTCAAATACCCAGAGAGGCCCATCATCTTCCTTTCAATGTCCTACTGTGTTTATTCGGTGGGCTACCTGGTGCGGCTTTTTGTGGGAGCTGACAGAATCGCCTGCGACAGAGACAACGGCGTCCAGTATGTCATCCAGGAGGGCCTGGAGAGCACCGGCTGCACGATTGTGTTCCTGATCCTGTATTATTTTGGCATGGCAAGCTCCCTTTGGTGGGTCATCTTGACTCTCACATGGTTCCTGGCCGCCGGAAAGAAATGGGGTCATGAAGCCATCGAGGCCAACAGCAGCTACTTTCACCTTGCGGCGTGGGCCATTCCAGCTGTAAAGACCATCATGATCCTGGTGATGAGGAAGGTGGCAGGAGATGAGCTGACGGGCGTTTGCTACGTAGGCAGCATGGACGTTAAGGCGCTGACGGGCTTTGTGCTTATACCTCTTTCCTGCTACCTTATCACAGGCACCTCCTTTCTCCTGTCCGGTTTCGTGGCTCTCTTCAACATCAGGAAGATCATGAAAACAGAAGGGGAGAACACAGACAAGCTGGAGAAGTTGATGGTCCGTATCGGGGTCTTTTCTGTGCTTTACACTGTCCCGGCCACATGCGTCATTGCCTGCTACTTCTATGAGCGACTCAACATGGAGTACTGGCGCATGCTGGCTACGGAGGACAAATGTAAGGACAATAGTGGACAAGAGTCCGAGTGCCTTTTGACCACATCCATCCCCGCCGTTGAGGTCTTTTTGGTGAAAATCTTCATGCTGCTGGTGGTGGGCATCACGAGCGGCATGTGGATCTGGACTTCCAAGACCCTGCAGTCGTGGCAGAACGTATTCAGTCGGAAACTACGAAAGAGAACGAGAAGGAAGGCGAGCGGCGTGTTCACCAGCAGCCGACCTTACATGAAACCTCACCCGTCTCTCAAAGGGCACGCTACTAAATACGAACCCACGCGGCCCCCTCCTACCTGTGTATGAGCTGGCTCTTTCACTGTGTATAAACCCCATAAAATGCTGCGAAACCCTGACCATGAGACATTTTATTCAAGAGTGCCGTGATGTATTTATGCAAGATGCACTGAATATCATGCAATGTGTTTTTTCATTGTTATTGTTGTTGTATCTCAAGCAAAACAAGAGCTGCCCTTCTTTGTGGAAAAAAATGAGTCTTGTCTGTTATCCTACTGAGGATCCGGGTGGAGAAAAAAAAGTGCTGTTTCAATTATGAGAAATGGAGTGGAATAACCAATTGAGCTGTGCCATGGGGTTATTTGAATAATGTGCAATAGATGTTTTGCTTTCACGCGACAATGACACTTCTACTGTTTAGTTTTAGTGGAAGATTACAGGCGAAGAAAGGACCCCAGAGACAAAAGAGGCAAATGGTCAGAGATGAGTGTTGTGTTTAGGGGCTTTTTAATGGAAATGGGGACCGGCAGTGTCATATATGTATGTTTGAACTAGAGTGAGAACAGCTGTTGAAAAGCAGGCCCAGACCTTCTCAATTGCCTTTTGTCAAGCAAATCCATGCTGTAAATTAATTAAGCACTCTATTGAAAAGTTGTTCGGATGCGCTTTGGAGTTTTCGGTTGCTGTTTTGTAGCATGAGAAAATGTTTGTATGTATTTCTAAGACTGCAGAATTTATTAAAAAACGTTTTAGTTTTAAATGTCGTTCAACTTTGCATTGATTTGCAGCTTGGCTGTTATTGAGCTTTCCGAGCATCCACAAAGAAATTATTATTGTTTTTTGCGGTACTTGCCTTTGATTCATTTGTATCTGATAGTGCCGCGATGATATGATGATATGTGCCACGATGTCAAACACTGCAGTATTTTTTTCATTTCAAATGTTGGGTGAGTAAAGCAAAAAATATATATTTTTGATTCTATAGGCAATCGACAAAAATGTAATTTCCACGATTCGCTCGGTGGCCGCAACATTCGGCACAGCGATTCAAAACAGGAGCTGCATGTCAAATTCTGCTTTGACAGGGATTCTCAGTTTACACTGATGCCATCATGAAATTGTGAATCTGACTATCCTATTTATTGTGCTTATAGTTTGCAGTCATGTTGTTATGCACTGCATCTACTGAGGACTGTTTTTGTCCTGAAGACCTTCACACTTAAAATCTATGAATTATTAAATTTATTGTTAAAACCTTGAAAACCAAACATTAATATACGATATTTGTAAGGGCTGAGTTTTGATTGCACTTTTGTACCTGATTGTATTAGATTGTGTGGCTGTGGAGAAAGTAGTCATTCCAAAAAGATATGGAATTGAGTTTGCATGTTCTCCCCGGACCCGCGTGGGTTTTCTCCGGGTCCTCCGGTTTCCTCCCACACTCCAAAAACATGCATGGCAGGCAGATTGACCACTCCAAATTGTCCCTAGGTGTGAGTGTGAGAGTGACTGTTGTACGTCTTTGTGAGCCCTGCGATTGGCTGGCAACCAATTCAGGGTGTCCCCCGCCTCGTGCCCGAAGACAGCTGAGATAGGCTCCAGCATCCCTCGCGACCCTAATGAGGAATAAGCGGTACGGAAAATGAGAGATATGATATATATATATATACTATATATATATACTAAATTCTGACTGGTCGTATCGGCCCCATTTATATATCCCTAAATATAGGGGATATATATAGGGATATATAAATGGGGCCGATACGACCAGTCAGACTTTAGTTCGCTGACGAAGCCTCTTGGATAGGAGGCGAAACGTCCGAAACCTTCACTTTTGTACAGATGACGGCTGAAGAAACCTTCTCATCGATGGACCACTACTGGACGACTGAGAGCTTACACAGACGTATATATATATATATATATATATATATATATATATATATATATATATATATATATATATATATATATATATATATATATATATATATATATCAGCATCAGTGATCCTAGACATGCTTGGCTACAAGAGCAACCATGAGAGCCACGAGATTCATTACCCACCATGGAAAAGACGGTTGGAGGCCAAGATCAAGGCGGCTCGGAGAGATGTGAGTCAATTGACGGAGACCCAGAGAGGTGTGAATAAAAGGCCAATACCCAAGAGGTACATGCAGATAACCATACCTGAAGCACTCGAAACTGCCAAACAAAGGCTGCAGGCCTTGGCCAGTCGCCTAAAGAGGTACACGAAAGAGAATGAGGCCAGAAGAATAAACAGGGTGTTCGCAACACAACCTGCGAAAGTGTACGCTCAGTGGCAGGGTTCTAACAGCAGAGCAGACCCTCCAAGGCTGGAAACTGAAAGATACTGGAAAGGCATATGGGAGAAGGAGGTCGCACATAACAGCAGTGCACAATGGCTGGTGACTCTGAAAGAGGAGCACAGCAACCTCCCTGAACAGAACCCAGTTACCATCACAGCGGCAGATATACAAGGAAGAGTCTCAGGTATGAAAAACTGGGCGGCACCAGGCCCGGATATGGTCCACACCTACTGGCTAAAGAAACTCACAGCTCTCCACGAGCGCCTAGCAGCACAAATGAACCAGCTGCTGATGGATGGGACTCACCCAGGATGGCTAACCGAAGGGCGAACAATCCTGATCATGAAGGATTCCTCAAAGGGTGCAGTTCCTTCCAACTATCGGCCAATAACCTGTCTCTCCACAACATGGAAGCTCATGTCAGGCATCATTGCGGCTAAGATAAGTGGACACATGGATCAATACATGAGCAAAGCACAGAAAGGCATTAGTAGAGATACTAGAGGTGCCAAACATCAGCTGCTGGTTGACAGAACAGTCGCTCAGGACTGCAGGTCCCGACATACCAACCTGTGCACAGCCTGGATTGATTACAAGAAAGCATATGACTCGATGCCACACACATGGATCAATGAATGCTTGGAGTTGTATAAGGTCAACAGGACCCTGAGAGCCTTCGTTGCAAACTCGATGAGGATGTGAAAAACCACACTTGAAGCCAATGGCAAGCCACTAACGCAAGTGTCCATCAAATGTGGCATATACCAAGGTGATGCACTCTCCCCACTGCTGTTCTGCATAGGACTGAACCCCCTCAGCCAGATAATCGCCAAGACAGGCTATGGATACCGCCTCAGAAATGGAGCTACGATCAGTCACCTCCTCTACATGGATGACATCAAGCTGTATGCTAAGAGCGAAAGGGACATAGACTCCCTCATCCACACAACCAGGATCTACAGCAGTGATATCGGAATGTCATTCGGGCTGGAGAAATGTAGTCGGATGGTGACTAAGAGGGGCAAGGTAGTCCACACTGAAGGGGTCTCACTCACTGAAGGAACAATAGCAGACATTGAAAACAGCTACAAGTACCTCGGTATACCACAGGCCAATGGCAACCTCGAATTAGCAACAAGGAAAGCGGCTACGACCAAATACCTCCAGCGGGTGAAGCAAGTCCTCAGAAGCCAGCTCAATGGCAAGAACAAGACCCGGGCAATAAACAGCTATGCCCTGCCAGTGATCAGATACCCTGCAGGAATAATAAGGTGGCCAAAGGAAGAGATTCAGACCACGGATGTTAAGACCCGAAAACTCCTCACCATGCACGGAGGGTTCCATCCCAAGTCCAGCACCCTGAGACTGTACACAAGCCGTAAGGAAGGAGGCCGGGGACTAGTGAGCGTGAGAGCCACTGTCCAGGATGAAACATCCAAGATCCATGAATACATCAAAGAGAAGGCTCCAACGGATGATGTACTCAGAGAATGTCTCAGTCAATGGGGAACAGAGGATGAGGTGCTGGAAGAGGGACAATCATGGGAGGAAAAGCCCCTACACTGGATGTACCACCGAACCATAGCAGAAGTGGCTGATCTCAAGAAGTCCTATCAGTGGCTAGAGAGGGCTGGCCTAAAGGACAGCACAGAGGCACTCATCCTGGCTGCCCAAGAGCAGGCCCTGAACACCAGAGCCATAGAGGCAGGGATATATCACACCAGACAAGACCCAAGGTGTAGGTTGTGCAAAGAGGCACCTGAGACAATCCAACACGTAACTGCAGGGTGTAAGATGCTGGCAGGGAAAGCCTACATGGAGCGCCATAACCAGGTGGCTGGCATAGTCTACCGAAACATCTGTGCGGAGTATGGACTGGAAACCCCAAGGTCAAAATGGGAAACACCTCCCAAGGTGGTGGAGAATGACCGAGCAAAAATCCTGTGGGACTTCCAGATACAGACTGACAAGATGGTAATGGCCAACCAACCAGATATCGTGGTCATAGATAAAGGGGAAAGGAAAGCCGTTGTCGTGGATGTAGCGGTCCCGAGTGATGGGAACATCAGAAAGAAGGAACATGAGAAAATCGAGAAATACCAAGGGCTCAGAGAGGAGCTGGAGAGAGCCTGGAAGGTAAAGGTGACAGTCGTGCCTGTGGTGGTCGGAGCACTTGGGGCAGTGACCCCCAAACTCGACGAGTGGTTGCAACAGATCCCGGGAACAACATCGGATATCTCGGTCCAGAAAAGCGCAGTGCTGGGAACAGCACGGATACTGCGCAGAACCCTCAAGCTTCCTGTCCTCTGGTAGAGGACCCGAGCTGAAATGGGGACAGACACCACCCATGGTGGGTGAGACGAGGATTTTATATATATATATAATTTTTTTTTTTTTGAATCAGAACATGAATAATTGAATGGTTTAGTTTGGATTAATTATTTTCGATGTGAGTGTCCGTGCAAGCTTTTGTGTGACTCCTGATGCGATACAGACACAATTTTGTTTCGACCTATTCTCACCTTCCTCTCTCTCTTCTCTTTAATATGTTTGTGTGTGCCAATAAAGGGGCATGTTCAACCACCCAGCTCTCATTCAGTACAGGATTAGATGGTTTGAGGGGTTGATTTTGAAAAGAGGACTGCTGCAACCTCAAAAACCACAAAAAATATCTGTCATCTCGTCCCGCCTTTATCAAAAAAGTGTGGTGGCATTTCTACAGGCACATCTGGTTGGGTATTAAAAGAGCTATTATTGACTGAAACGTGTTCCCAAAGCATTTGTGGTGAAATAAGATGTTAGGAATGTGTGGTGGATTCTCTAAGAAATACTCAAACATCTTCATTATATCAAATACAACAGAAACATTACAATTACTTGACATGATAAAAATGAATGTAAGAAAATTGTGATTATGGGCATTAAAAGAAAATAATCCTACAGCATTACTCATTTTAAATTAAGTACATGTCAGTGTTTTAAGTTTATGGTGCTGAGAGTCTTGTTTTTGGTAGAAGTTTCCCAAACCACATAATGCTTTTTCTTCCTCAGGGCATTCAAGTTCCTGCATCAACCCAACCTGTTTTTACAGGCAAAAGCACATGACTCACAACTTCACTGTGACTGAATCAAAGTACTAACTTTGAGGGGGGGCAGTGGGGATGAGCCCTTGTAAGAGCTTCAACGAAGGCCACCTGGAAAAGAGCCCCCAAGGTGTCTGGAAAGGCTGTAAATATAAGTGACATTTAGCTCCCCCACCCGCTCGGGGTTCCTACCGCCATGTAGTCTTCACTTTTTTTTTTCTTCTCTCTTCAAAGGGAAGAAATTCCACTCAGATCAATGGCAAAATTATTGCTGGTGAGAAAACATTCACTTTTTTAGGAGCGGTCTGTCAAAATTCTATGTGAATTATTTCTTTCTTTGTTTATTCTCTCAAGAGCAAACCTATTTATTCGATCAAATGCATTCAAGTGTCCATGTGAAATATTTTCTTTCACTCATCTTGGTCATTACAGTTTCTCTGTCTGAATGCTTAAAATCTAACAGCAATCTTGCAGCATAATTTCTAAAATTCTATGAACTTAACACGGCGGCCTGAGTGGTTAGCAGAAGTATCGGGTTCAATTCCATCTCACGCCTCCTTGTGTGGAGTTTGCGTGTTCTCCGGATCCTCCAGTTTCCTCCCACATTCTAAAAACATGCATGCTAGGCTGATAGAACACTTGAAATTGTCCCTCGGTGTCAGAGTGAGTGCAAATGGTTTTTCGTTTCTCTATGCTCTGCAATTGGTTGACAACAAGTTCAGTGCGTTCCCCACCTATGGCCCGAAGACAGCTAGGTTAGGCCCCAGCACCCCCCGCGACGCCAGCGAGGAGAAAGCAGTTCGTTTTCTCTTTTTAAATAATGTTTTTTTGGGTGGGCGGGAACAGGAGGACCCACCGGAAATCCAGACAGAACTGGGGATGACATGAAAACTCCACACCAGGAGGCTGGAGCTGAAATCAAACCTGGGATTTCTACACTGTGAAGTTGACACGCTAACCACCCGATACCGCCGGGCCAGCCCAGGACCAAACTGTTTACGATAATAATTGTTTCTGTGGACTGCGGTTTCAAAATATTAGGATTGAGCTTCTGCAGACCTTGGTAATGATTGTGTTCGCCTCACTTCTTCCTCAGCCTCCTCTAAATTTAACTCTTCTCAATTTTTGCTGCTCCCTCAATTGTATGCCACACTGGAAGTTTACCTGTGGGTAATAAACCATATTGCTCAGGCTGATTGCAAAGTGTTGCCAGACATTCGCAGCTGTAATTTTGTCAGATAATTTGTAAGGGGTGTGTTGATGATTCAAATACTAAGTGCAAGGCAGTGAGTTGTCCTCATTCAATTGAAAAGTGTATCTTACAAAACTATAAACTCATTACAAAATGGTGTTTTTGCTTTTAATTTTGCAAACTGTGAATGGTTTTGCCATAGATTGCAAACTGTGTAATATGAATCACTGTTAGGGTTCAGGCTGTTAGGGTTCAGGCATTCATGGAAAAGGGAAAGGCACAACAAATTATCTTGAGCTTTAGTCAAAGTGGCAAAGTTGCTTCACCAGTTCTTTGAATTTTCCCACTACACTAGTAAGTACACACACCTTCTTTGTGTTGTGTGTGCATATATACACCCTTGTACAAATTAATTGCACCATCCTGTTATTTGGGCATAAAATTGATTGTTTGCATGTTTTGACAACTCAAATGATTAAAATGTACATTTTAGTAAGAAGTGTGTCCTCCCTTGTTCTTTATCACCTCAGCGATGCGTTTTGGCATGAAATCCACCAGATTTTGATAGTTGTTAATGATGGCAGGGTCCCTGTGTACCAGGTCTTAATTATAGCACTAATTAGGGTTTTTTTTGTTGTGCAATCTCTCTCACGCAGATGAATCTGAATTATTGACCATAAATTCTCAATCGGGTTCAAATCCAGTGAATTGCCAGGCCAATCCATCACAGTAATGTCCTTCTGTGCAAAGAAATCATTTGCCGGAACGCCCAGTTGTACCGTTTGTTTCGCATGGGTTCGGTCAGAAGCTGTTTCTTCATTGGGCGACATGCCGGACAGCCGGCTTTTAACAGACGTATTCGTACTGTACTGTCCGAAACAGACACTCTATCCTTCTGCCGGACGTTCAGGGCAGGACTGGTCAATTGCGGTTTCTTTTTGCTGTCGCATACCACCATTTCGTCGTCTCATGGGGTGGTCTTCCGTTTCCTGCCGGACCGTCCATGTCTTCGTGGGCTAGGCTGATTCTGTCTCCTCTTTCCTTTTAAGTATCCGGCTTACTGTGGTGTGGCTGAGACCGAAGATTTTGGCGATTTCTCGGTTCGATTTGTTGATGTGTTCCTTTAGCGTTATAATTGCAGCGTGTTTCCGTGGTGTTGTATCCATCTCGTTGAAGAAGTGATTTACAACCCCCCAAAGATCTATCTATCTATCTATCTATCTATCTATCTATCTATCTATCTATCTATCTATCTATCTATCTATCTATCTATCTATCTATCTATCTATCTATCTATCTATCTATCTCATCTCATCTCATTTTCCGTACCGCTTATTCCTCATTAGGGTCGCGGAGGTTGCTGGAGCCTATCTCAGCTGTCTTCGGGCACGAGGCGGGGAACACCCTGAATTGGTTGCCAGCCAATCGCAGGGCACACAAAGACGTACAACAGTCAATCTCACACTCACACCGAGGGACAATTTGGAGTGGTCAATCTGCCTGCCATGCATGTTATATTCTATATTCTGATTCTGATATATATATATATATATATATATATATATATATATATATATATATATATATATATATATATATATATATACACACACACACACACACACACACACACACAAAGGATCTGAATAGCGCTTAGGGATGGGCGGGTCCCTTCTTTGAGCATATGTGTTGCTAATATACTCGGCCATATTCATCTTCTAAACTGTCATCTTATTGTAATTCTGTCGCCTTTCAGGAAAGTTATTCCTAATTTGGCTTCAAAAGGGCCCAAAAAGTGCAATTTGAAACTTGGAAAAAGATGCTTATTACAAAATATACAGTGAGAGAAGAAAGTTTCATCGAACCCAAGATTCCCAAAGAACGCAATGAAAGCTCCCTTACATCCTTCAAGTTCTTCTGGTGCGCAATTCCAGTTTTCAGAGGATTACGGTTCAAGCATGTGTGGGTGGCCTTCGTGTTCACAAATGATCTGGATAGCAACGAATCAAGGGCAACATGAGTACTGTATACATGCCCGGGTGCTGCTGCAGCAGTGCCTAATAGCTCTGAGACATGCACACGCTTGCGCACGCACACACATGCGCACACACAAACACACACACAGGGGAAAAGCCGAAAGGAAAAGAAGAAGAAGAGATACTACGTTCTGACATGCCATTTTCCATCCATCCATTCTATAATCCCCTTATCCAAATGAAGGTCCCGGGCGGAGCCTATCCTAACTATCTTCAGGTAGTAGGCGGAGGACACCCTGAACCTCTTTGCTTGCCAATTGCAGGGCACACCTAGACAAACAACCATTCACACTCACATTCACACCTAGGGACAATTTAGAGTGCTGCCATGCATGTTTTTATAATGTAGGAGGGGAAGAGACTACCTGGGGATAACCAACAGACGTACCGGGAGAATATGCAAACTCTACACAGGAAGGCCAAAGCCGGAATCAAACCCTCTACCTCTGCACTGTCAGGCCAAAGTGCGAACCATGCAGTTGTCATCTGTGCTGCCTTTCAGTCAGCCTATTTTACAGTAAAGTCTCGTTATATCGATATTCAAGGGAGTCCGAAAAAATATCGATATAACCGGGACTATCGATATATCCGACCCTGTTTGCATGTAATTTTCTCCGTGCGTGCATAGAAATAGTATCGATATAACCGGGACTATCGATATATCCAATATCGATATAACGAGACTTTACTGTATTTTATTTTTCCAGTGTGTCAAAGTGCAGACAAGTGATAATGCTTTCTTACAATGTATACATATTGTTCAAGACTTCAGGCAGAAGATTATGATGCTCATGATGAACCTGAACAGCAGGAGTCGGGAGCCTATGGCTCGTGAGTCATATATGGCTCTTTTGATGATTGCAGCAGGCTTGCAGATAAAACAAAATTAGTATTCTATCTTTTTTGCTGTTCATTTCCTGTTTGGGCAGCAGTTGGCGAAAAGCGCAATTTTGAGTGGATGATACTGACCTATGGCCGTTCATGTCGAAACAGGTAAACACCCCTTTGGTCGTTGATGGGTTGATGGAATTGATAGCTTTTTGCATAAAGTGTCTCAAGGAGCTCTGGGTTGTACATCTTGGAAGTTGTGATATTGCAACAGATGCAGGCAGACACATTAGAAACTTCATGAATAGCTGTTTCACTTGCTTGTCTACTCTTCAAATTGTACAGATGGCTTGTACAGGTTACTGTGGAGCCTGATTGATGGGCTATTTTAACCTTGCAGTCTACACTCTGCCTTTGAACTATCAATAAAGTTGAAACATGTCCAAATTTCACTGTGTTTTCTTGCCATTTTCCCACTCTCTGTCGTTCTGCCTATCTATTATCATATGCAGCTCTGTGTTTCTGTAACCCACCCTCCCTCGTCTACCATAGATCTTGACCAATCACATGCGGATTTAACCAGTGTCTGAAACTCATGACAAAAAGTTACCGGACACCAGGATGTGTATATATATAATCTCATTTTCCATACCGCTTATTCCTCATTAGGGTCGCGGGGGTTGCTGGAGCCTATCTCAGCTGTCTTCGGGCACGAGGCGGGGGACACCCTGAATTTGTTGCCAGCCAATCGCAGGGCACACAAAGACATACAACAGTCACTCTCACACTCACACCTAGGGACAATTTGGAGTGGTCAATCTGCCTGCCATGCATGTTTTTGGAGTGTGGGAGGAAACCGGAGGACCCGGAGTAAACCCACGCGGGTCCGGGGAGAACATGCAAACTCCACACAGGGAGCCCGGACCGGGACGCGAACCGGCGACCTCTGCACTGCGAAGCCGGTGTGCTAACCACTCGACTACCGGGACGCCCTTATATATATATATATATATATATATATAGATATATACACACATATATATATACACATATATAAAAAATCCTCGTCTCACCCACCATGGGTGGTGTCTGTCCACCATTTCAGCTCGGGTCCTCTACCAGAGGCCAGGAAGCTTGAGGGTTCTGCGCAGTATCCGTGCTGTTCCCAGCACTGCGCTTTTCTGGACCGAGATATCCGATGTTGTTCCCGGGATCTGTTGCAACCACTCGTCGAGTTTGGGGGTCACTGCCCCGAGTGCTCCGACCACCACAGGCACGACTGTCACCTTTACCTTCCAGGCTCTCTCCAGCTCCTCTCTGAGCCCTTGGTATTTCTCGATTTTCTCATGTTCCTTCTTTCTGATGTTTCCATCACTCGGGACCGCTACATCCACGACAACGGCTTTCCTTTCCCCTTTATCTATGACCACGATATCTGGTTGGTTGGCCATTACCATCTTGTCGTTCTGTATCTGGAAGTCCCACAGGATCTTTGCTCGGTCATTCTCCACCACCTTGGGAGGTGTTTCCCATTTTGACCTTGGGGTTTCCAGTCCATACTCCGCACAGATGTTTCGGTAGACTATGCCAGCCACCTGGTTATGGCGCTCCATGTAGGCTTTCCCTGCCAGCATCTTACACCCTGCAGTTATGTGTTGGATTGTCTCAGGTGCCTCTTTGCACAACCTACACCTTGGGTCTTGTCTGGTGTGGTATATCCCTGCCTCTATGGCTCTGGTGTTCAGGGCCTGCTCTTGGGCAGCCAGGATGAGTGCCTCTGTGCTGTCCTTTAGGCCAGCCCTCTCTAGCCACTGATAGGACTTCTTGAGATCAGCCACTTCTGTTATGGTTCGGTGGTACATCCCGTGTAGGGGCTTTTCCTCCCATGATTGTCCGTATTCCAGCACCTCATCCTCTGTTCCCCATTGTCTGAGACATTCTCTGAGTACATCATCCGTTGGAGCCTTCTCTTTGATGTATTCATGGAGCTTGGATGTTTCATCCTGGACAGTGGCTCTCACACTCACTAGTCCCCGGCCTCCTTCCTTACGGCTTGTGTACAGTCTCAGGGTGCTGGACTTGGGATGGAACCCTCCGTGCATGGTGAGGAGTTTCCGGGTCTTAACATCCGTGGTCTGAATCTCTTCCTTTGGCCACCTTATTATTCCTGCAGGGTATCTGATCACTGGCAGGGCATAGCTGTTTATTGCCCGGGTCTTGTTCTTGCCATTGCGCTGGCTTCTGAGGACTTGCCTCACCCGCTGGAGGTATTTGGTCGTAGCCGCTTTCCTTGTTGCTAGTTTGAGGTTGCCATTGGCCTGTGGTATACCAAGGTACTTGTAGCTGTTTTCAATGTCTGCTATTGTTCCTTCAGGGAGTGAGACCCCTTCAGTGTGAACTACCTTGCCCCTCTTAGTCACCATCCGACTACATTTCTCCAGCCCGAATGACATTCCGATATCACTGCTGTAGATCCTGGTTGTGTGGATCAGGGAGTCTATGTCCCTTTCGCTCTTAGCATACAGCTTTATGTCATCCATGTAGAGGAGGTGACTGATCGTAGCTCCATTTCTGAGGCGGTATCCATAGCCTGTCTTGGCGATTATCTGGCTGAGGGGGTTCAGTCCTATGCAGAACAGCAGTGGGGAGAGTGCATCACCTTGGTATATGCCACATTTGATGGACACTTGCGTTAGTGGCTTGCCATTTGCTTCAAGTGTGGTTTTCCACATCCTCATCGAGTTTGCAACAAAGGCTCTCAGGGTCCTGTTGACCTTATACAACTCCAAGCATTCAGTGATCCAAGTGTGTGGCATCGAGTCATATGCTTTCTTGTAATCAATCCAGGCTGTGCACAGGTTGGTATGTGGGGACCTGCAGTCTTGAGCGACTGTTCTGTCAACCAGCCGCTGATGTTTGGCACCTCTAGTATCTCTACTAATGCCTTTCTGTGCTTTGCTCATGTATTGATCCATGTGTCCACTTATCTTAGCCGCAATGATGCCTGACATGAGCTTCCATGTTGTGGAGAGACAGGTTATTGTAGTTTTTCATACCTGAGACTCTTCCTTGTATATCTGCCGCTGTGATGGTAACTGGGTTCTGTTCAGGGAGGTTGCTGTGCTCCTCTTTCAGAGTCACCAGCCATTGTGCACTGCTGTTATGTGAGACCTCCTTCTCCCATATGCCTTTCCAGTATCTTTCAGTTTCCAGCCTTGGAGGGTCTGCTCTGCTGTTAGAACCCTGCCACTGAGCGTACACTTTCGCAGGTTGTGTTGCGAACAGCCTGTTTATTCTTCTGGCCTCATTCTCTTTCGTGTACCTCTTTAGGCGACTGGACAAGGCCTGGAGCCTTTGTTTGGCAGTTTCGAGTGCTTCAGGTATGGTTATCTGCATGTACCTCTTGGGTATTGGCCTTTTATTCACACCTCTCTGGATCTCCGTCAATTGACTCACATCTTTCCGAGCCGCCTTGATCTTGGCCTCCAACCGTCTTTTCCATGGTGGGTAATGAATCTCGTGGCTCTCATGATTGCTCTTGTAGCCAAGCATCTCTAGGATCACTGATGCTGAGGTGTATATCAGCTCATTGGTTTCCGTGATCGTTCCGGTCGGGATCGTTCTCAGTGCTGCATTCACAGTTTCCATGAGACTTTCAGGTGGTACTTCACATAGCCGTTGTAATCGGTGTCTTCGTTGCCCAGTTTTCATTCTTGCCATGATCTTATCTCTCAGGTCAGTTGCTGCCTCGCTCAGCATTTCATTCATTGGGGCTGGCTTCCCAATCTCATCATTCATTGGGGCTTGCCTCCCAATCTCTGGTTGAACCTCTTCCTCTGATGTGGCAGCCTGGGGCCCTTGACCTCTGAATTTGTGTTGTACCTCATCAATCTCAAGTTGTGATAGCAATTGCCGTTTGTGGATATTGGAACACTGAGCTACTAGTTGTTTCGTGGACAACCGTGACTGTGGGTTTCGAAGTAACCATTCAGCCCCCATTCTCCGCATGTAACCCCTCTGACTAGGGTTGCTTGAGTAGTAGCATTCCAACAGAGCCATGTTATCGCATCTCGTCCATCTCCGCTTTGTTCCAGTAGCCCATTTTTCATCAGGGTGCTCTGGTTCCCCAGCACCTGACGCAGACCTTGTTTGGCCGGGCGACGTCTGAGCCGGCATGTCATTCCATTTATTGTCTCTCATCATTGTATGAGGTAGGCATTAGCGTGAAGGGTCTTGCCCAAGGACCCACACTGGATGATGTCATTGTGCTCATTTTCTCTGCCACAAGTGGGATTCGAACCCTCGTCTCCCATATGCCAAACCTATGCCTTATCAACTGAGCTATCTATCTATCTGTATATACAGTAAAGTCTCGTTATATCGATATTCAAGGGAGTCCGAAAAAATATCGATATAACCGGGACTATCGATATATCCGATCCTGCGCGGAACTGCATTAAACAAAAGCCGCCAAAAGAGGGCAGCCAAGCGCCATATAAGAAACGGAGCTGGCCATTAGCTCCCTTTTTTTGGGAGATGTTCCCCCAATGTTGCCTCAAAATGGCACATATAATTCTTTAATGATTGTAAACATGTATGCTTTAATCTTCAGAACTACAGTGTATTTGAAACATATTCATAACTCGATGTGTAACAAGAAAGCATATTATCCGAATCTGAAGCCATTGTTTTGATTCTCGAGCAAGGCCAGACGTCTTGGCGTGAAGTCATTTTTATTTGCATTTGAATAAAAAGTGACATCGGCTGTCCTTTAATACACAGTATGGAATGTTAATTTTCAAAATCATCGCGCTTCAGCAGACAAAACAAGAAACATTGTTGCAAAAAACGAGTGCATTCATATACAGTACAGTGGGCATGTACATAACACAACAGGGAAACTGCAACGCTTACATCTTACTGTATTATGTATACAATTTAAAAAAGTCATCAATCTTCTTCTGCTTCCCATTTTTACCTGTTAACACAAACACTTCAATCTCGTCTGCTACACACGAGCTAGCGTCTGAAAATGAAAATGGCTCTGCTACACGGGTGCTGGGCACGTAACCAAGTCACCTGACCAAGTCGACCAATGGCGCGACTGATGGCGTGTCACGTAACCAACACACGTGACCAAGTTGACCAATGGCGCGACCGATGGCGTGTCACGTGACAAAGTCACACGGCCAAGTCGACCAATAGCGCGACCGATGGCGGCTCATGTGACTAAGTCGACCAATGGCGCGACCGATGGCGGCTTACGTAACAAGACACGTGACCAAGTTGACCAATGGCGCGACGGATATATCGATATAAACAACAAAAATGGCCGGCGGGGGATGAAAAGGAGCACCGTAATAACCGGATTATCGTAATGACCGGGTATCGTACTAAACGGTACTAATTATACATAAAAAGACTAGAAATGTGCAAGGGAAATGAAAATAGTATCGTAATAAGCGGTACTATCGATATAACCGATATCGATATAACGAGACTTTACTGTGTATATATATCACTATATATAATGCATACTTACAAAAAAATAAAAACGAGGTCTGTGTGTATGTGTGTGTGTACATGTTTATACACACACACACACACACACACACACACACACACACACACACACACACACAGTTTCTTTTTAAATTTGTTTACAGTGTGAGTGTATAGAAGTGATCATATGATGCTCAGGAAGAGAGAATGATGGCAGATCCAGAAGTGAGTTTGAAGACTGCACGCTCAGAAAACAACACAAAACGTAGCATTGTAGAGGGAGATCACATGAAAGGAAATAGCACAATCTACTGTCACACAAGCTTGGTCACAATATGTTGGCAGAATAAATGGAATGCCGACGTTTGAGAATTACTCCAAGCAATCGACAATGACAAATCAACACGCTTGTAGGTAATAATTATCTTTGTACACCTGAAACGATGAAGACAATGAGCATTGCTGTGTACATACCCGACTTTTTATAGGCTCGAAAAAAATAAGATGTGAGCGTTTCAAACCATCCACTGAATGTGAACTTGGTTCCATTTGTTCTGTAGTTTGCTTGATATTGGCATCACCTTGTTTTTCTAAACAGAAGGAACCCTTAATTTTCAACAACAGAAAAAATCAGACAGATGACAATTTCTTTTACTTCTGGCAGAAACAATAGCATTGTCAAAATGTCTTTGTGTAAAATATACTAGATTATATGTTAGGGAATTGAGGTACCAATCGAATATTTTGTATATTTTTCCAGAGTACAAACGCAAGACTGATATGAAACAATTTATTATAATTGTGGTAGACTAAGGTAAAGGTTTTGATAAGAATACTTGTTTAAAGAAAAAGGCAATAGGCCAATGAAGTAAAAATAACCACGCTGGTGCAATCAACCAGGATGAAATGAGAGGAGCAAAAAGTGCTCGAAAAGGCAAGGAGAATATAAATGACTTGTCCCAAAATGACAAAAGGGCCCAAAACTCCAATGATATAAATCATAAATAAAAGTATAAACCAAAAAAGAGGATTGCTACAAAAACGTGGCAATAAAACCTTGGAGCGAAATCGTGAAACGTATACAAAACTGCACATGGAACAATGACTTGAACAAGGCAAATTGTCCGACACCTAGTAGTCAGAATGACGGTTCTTAGGTAACTGTGATTTAAAGGACAACCAACACCACCGGACAAGTTGCGTCCATAATTTGTAAAATCACTTCAAATGACTGAGCGCATTTAACATAGATTCCACCGCATATAGCTATATTTTACGTTTTAAGACTCACGCTGAATATTCATGAAGTCTTGTTTTCAAGTTGATTACGATGCCCGAAGTGACGTCACATTCGGAACGGCCCTGACCGAGAAAGCGAGACACAATGATTTTGGGTACTTTTTTCCCGGTGTGCGTGTTTGATGCTTTTTGCACGACGCGCGTTTCTTTTTGATGAAGTATCCTTGCCCGTCCGTACGTCTCAGTCACAAGACAGCCTTTCGTAGCTGCTTTCGACACGTTTGGCGACGCTCGGCTTTTTGATTTTCCCTCCCCGTTACGTCCCCCATGGCGTCTGTGGAACCGACGCCATAGCGGGGGATGCGGCGACAGGCGCCATGGGCCCGGCGGGTCTGTGTTCGGGTGGTTCTAGGAACAGGTCACCAGGCGCAAGCCTTACCCCGCGCTCCGCGCCCGACGTGGAAGTGTGGCAGCGACCGTTTACGGAGGTCTCCAAGCCGCCTATCAAGCACCGAATGCGGGCAGCCACGGTTGGATCTCGGCGTCGGTTTTATAACTGTTTCCCAAGTGTTGGAGATCCGGCAAGGACCCAAACGCCGCCCAGGGTGGTGCGTCATGGTGGGGGAAAGCTTGTTGATCGCTGTTGATTGTGGGAAAGCTTGTTGAACGACATAAATAAGGCGATGGTAAATCGTTGTGTCGCAGCCAATAGCGGTAACACGCATAAAGAAGGTATAAGTTTACACAAATTCCTAGTGGACAAATCAGCCCAGTTCCAACGGCGCAGAGCAGTCAACCAGCGGAGGCGAATGAGGAAGCTAACCAGGGTTAGCGATTTGGTGCTTGGATAGCGGAAGTTTGATGCATGTTTACTCATTTAGTCACACTGCATGCTAACTGTAAGCTCACCTGGTGAAAGAGAGCAATCGCCATATTAGTGGAACACACCGATTGGACAAACATCCACTTTCCACCGTGACATTTTTTACTCTGGAGCGCTGTCGAGAATGGAGCTCTCTCTCGTCTCAACATCTGATGTTCGTGTGGCGGTCTCTTTTGTGTATGTGCGTAAAACCCACCCCTCTGTCTTCTACCACGGATTTTAACCCATCACGGGTGGCTGTACGGCTCTGATAAGCTGCTTTATATACTGGACGAAACACAGCTTATGCGGCATCTTGTGCATTTTCTGGGCGCTACTTCAGAGTCCAGATCTTCACCGGTTTCATCGCTTGCAGACGGCTCGAACTGATACGGAAGGACTTCTTTAATCGATGGCAAACATTTATGCTTTACTCTTCAGAACTATTTGAATCATATTCATAACTGGATGAGTAATAAAAAAGCATCTTCTCCGAATTTGAACTCTTTGAAGCTATTGTTTTGATTCTGGAGTAAGGCAGTTTGTGAAGGAGTATCCTGACGTGATGTCACGAACAAGGGGGCGGGACTTTCTGAATCTCCCCAGTTTCAAGCTCATTTGTGGCAGTTTTGGGACACATGCCGTCATTTTTATTCAGCCAGCGTATTTTGGGTTTTTTAGGTGCTATAAAACGTTTTTCTGATGTCAGTTAGGAAACAAAAAAATGGTCTTTGTTGCCCTTTAAGACAAGTGAGAATGTCTGAGATGTTTGTCCAAGGCTGGAGGAGTTGAGTAGCATTTTCAAGTTTGCTTAGTTTAATAAAAAAAAAACATTTGAGTTATTCCGGGTTGAGTGAACGCTGGCGCCTGTGGCTGCCGCTGCTCACCCACAGAAAAACCTATCCTGTGACTGTAAAGTGACCTTGAGAGTTTTGAATGGCGCTTATGAATGAAATGTATTATTATTATTATTTTTTGAGCTTTGCAACTTACAGCGAACCTTCAATTCAACGTCAAACTAAACCTCAAATCTTGTATGAAAATGGTCTTTAATCAGCTACCATATCCGTCAGTATCAACTTACTCAGTTCATGTGTTTTGAAAGCCAGGTTGTAACACTTATGTCGTTTGTTAGATGGCTTTAAGGTTGTCATATAAGCACCACAGTTTCTTTGATATCCTTTTTTCATGTAAATACGAACTGGCAGGCAAAGAACAAAACACCTTTTAGCTTAAATAATTCCCAGATAATGTCTGAGTTTGTTTCTAGCTTGCTTCGCACAGCCACAGTACTGGAAGCGGTGCATGTGATCATTTGAGTAC
This sequence comes from Hippocampus bargibanti, assembly GCF_051943395.1. Taxonomy (NCBI): domain Eukaryota; kingdom Metazoa; phylum Chordata; class Actinopteri; order Syngnathiformes; family Syngnathidae; genus Hippocampus; species Hippocampus bargibanti. Next base: position 19,271,646 of record NC_142737.1, on the reverse strand, counting down.
AAAAACAAGTGCTGTGCAATGACAAGAATACAGTGTATTTTTGCCAGAATGTCTGGTGTTGATATGAGTAATCAGGATGATGGTCGTAGGCCTTCTTATCGACACGTGGACAAAATTGTCTGTATCCTTCTGTTGAAAAAATGAAAAACGTGTTCGGGTCAGTGAAGGAATATCCTGACATATTTGCTCCTAATTAAAAATTTGCTTCAAATGTTTTTTTTGTTTTTTTTGTAATCAATGTTCTTCGAAAAAGGCCAGCACTAAATCAGCGGACCGTTAACGCAATGTTTACTTGCACGTTTTGAGTCAATCACAGTCATGAAATAGCTTCTGTTCTGCTCTGAGGCTTGTGCAACTGTCAACGGGTATATTGGCCTCCTAATCATCAAAATCCAGTTTTGATCAAGTTGACAAATTCATATTTTGCGACTGACATTTTTCTGATGGAAGCATTACTTTGTATTGTGACTTCATTGAATCAAACAGAGTCAAGACCAGAACCAAGCATGACTGAGTCTTTACCATGTTTCGGGGAAGGTGTGTTCTTTCGGTATGGGTTATTATCTCATTCCAAAGCTCAAATTTTGTCTCATCTACCTTCAGGACATTCTCCAAAAAGCTCTGTACATTTATTTTTGTGCAAATCCTAGTCGAGTCAGTTTCAAACTATTTCAGAAAAGAAAGCCTTTAATAGTCCCAGGTGATTGTTGCAGTTATTTTTTTTCTAAAATGGTGGCGTACCAGCAATTATGGTAAGAATAAGAGACAGATTTTATAGGAGAATATTTAGGGAAATGTAGTGTGATATTCCATTTGAGTCATTGCATATAGCATTGCTTTTTTAAAATGTTGTATTAAACATGTTGAAAAGTCACTGCTTACCAGTGTTATATTTAGTAACTCACAATGAAGCATTGAACGGGACTGTGTTTCGGGTGTGTACCAATAATTACCTATTTGGAACAAAAGCTGGAGCTAAACATAGTTGATAATTGTCTCGGATTGGAGACAACATTTTGAATGAGAGAGGCGAAAAAACAATGTCATGCTTCTGTTATTGCTTCTTCAAGAGACAGCAAGGATTCCTGCAGACACAATATAGAGGGAGCAAAGAGAGACAACAAATGTTCTTTCGGAAAGCACATGAGCATTTCATCAGGCTCAGAAATGAACTGTGGCAGAATCTTACCAAAAGCTGGCGTCATTGATCCCTTATGTAGTTTTAATTTGATTGGTTTGTGTGACTATGACCATCAGAATGTCCATTAGCACTTTCACTTGCAAAAAATATTTTAGATTGTTTTTTTTTTTTACTCCAGTGACTTGATAATTCAATATTTTTTTTTGCCGTCAAAACTTTTTTATTTGTAAACTAAAAACATTGGATTCAAGGAGCATTTCTGAAAGGCTCAGTTATTCACAAGCACGGATAGAATTGCTCACTGTCCAACAGTTTCAGAACAAAGTTTCTAAGCATTCATCCATTCATTTTTAACACCGCTTATCCAAAGACGCTGAAGTTTATCTCAGCTGACCCTTGGTGGACATCCTTAGCTAGTCACCAGTCGTCAGGCTCGTTCGTGTTACTCAATGATCTCCTTCTTCTTCTCGACTGTAATTTTGTTTTGTGTCTTCTTCGGCTGAACACGAGCCTGTGGTGGGGTCTTTTTCTGTCCCATAACAGCAAAAGTAACGTTGAAGACGATTGACGTGGGCAAAGGGCTGTGTAAAGGTCGGCCGGCTGGGGCGCTGTTTGGTCGTGTGCTTTGGTGTTCTTCCGCCGAAGATTACTCCGCCAGCCGTGGTGGGGCGGCGCACCGTGTGTATCCCAAAAAGTAGTGCTTAACCCAAGGTTTAATTTTCATAAATTAAATGTTCGTAAACTGAAAATTTCGTAAGGCAAGGTGTTCGTAAACCGAGGCCCCACTGTAATTGTCGAAAAGACATTTCCCAGTAGGGCCAGCACCCCTTCCAGAAAAAAAATAATTCCACCATGCAAAGCTAAAGTCATATATGGAAAAACGTCCAAGAAAAAAAAAAGGTTTCTCTGGGCCATCTGAGATGGAAACGTGTTCTCTGGTCTGACAAGTCCATAATGCAAATTAATTTGGGAGATCTCAAACATCCCTACTTATGTCAGAGAATCTCGCCATTTGTGAGGCAGTTTCCCGTGTGGCACATGCTATTATTATTATTTTGAAGTTTCAACTTCAAGCTGGCTAAGTCTCAATCATGCTGACGGTTGAACTGGCAAATGCTTGGTACACAAATATGCACTGACATAATTAAACCGGAGCAAACATGAAAATTTTTATCACACAGGCAAGTTGTGCAGCATTAATGTGCATTCCTGGATTCAGAATAGAAAGGCTGTCTGTTGGTCATATACACAATTTTGTGTTGAAAATGCATCCATTTGATGATCTGAAAGTGAATGTATATTAACTGGTTGACCTCTTCCTTTCATAACTTTGCTGCTGTGAATATGTGAGACAAATAAAGGTTATCTCGTTTTTTTTGCCATCGCATTTACTACAGTTCTGCTTCAGTAAGTTATTTCTGAAAGGCACAGTTGAATACTGTAAGTTTTTGCTAAACACCTCTTACAGGCCAAATTGACAGAAAAAACAATGTGAATGTGTGTTGCTCTCTTACAAATAAATTACAATTAGAAAACATTCCAAAAGACAACACTGCAAATGAGACATTTTACATTGCAGTGTTACAAATGTATGTATCTGTGTGAGGTTCCTCTCTAGAAATGTTAATTTACTTATCATGGGTGTAATTTGTGTTGCACTTTCTTTTACAGTTCCATTGTGCGCACTTTGTTTTGTTGATCAATGACACACCAATGATTACTGTCACAACCTTTGTTTGTGTTACCACATACCTGAATAAAATAACTATCGTAGTTTATACTGAACTAGCATGAATGAAGACCTGAATAGTCTGTTATGACAGGGTGTGTTCAAACTGTATAATGATGCACGAAGCTTTAAAACCTGACTGTACAGCATTTGAAATGGTGAAGCAATTTTACTCTCAAAACAACCACACCTGCTGTAGTGTGGAGGCAGTACAGAAAAAAATAATCATTTATTGAGAATTAATCAGTGATAAACTTCTTACTATTTTATGTGGCGAAGACTGTTGCATATATACAGTCTATCTATCTATCCATCCATCCGTCCGTCCATCTATCTGCCTATATGCCTAGCTGCCTAGCTACCTATGACTCTATCCATCCACCTGTATAATGTGCTGTTATGTTTTTATCATTCATTGTCTTCTTTTTTTCACATTTTATTTGTGTTTGTTTTTTTGTAAACTACAACCTTCATATGTAAAGCCTTGCAAGGACGGACATTGTCTCTGGCTCACAAGGGTTCCTCTGTGCCAAACAACAATTTGACAAAAGTGGACTTCGAACTGGAAATGGGAGTGTAATAGTGCCCATGAAGTGTTGTTTAACTTTGCTCAATCCAGCTTGTTGGATCTAAAAGCAGCAATAGGCTAGGCTAGGGGCAGGTCGGGGGTGGTCCGAAAGGAAAGCGAAAGCGTCTTATATGTAAGGGGCACTGAGTCAGTTCATTTATATTCAAGGATTTGACCTGCAGACAACAGCGGTGTCAGTTAGGTTAAGACAGCTGGGCCTTGTTTCATTGTGCCCATGCCGAAAAGGCCATTTGGTCCCCCAGGCCCCCTACCTTGCACGGTTGCCATAGGGAGCAAATGAGTCCCATAGCATTTTGTCACACATTCTTCCTCTCTTGCTCCTTTTTTTAACTTCCCAATAATGCCGCTCCACCGAGACACTCCCATGTAAGACAGTTTGATCTAATGTTAAGGTCGCTGTGTCTTTTTCATCCCATGTACTGTACAAAGAACAGCTGCCTCCCATCATGCAAGAGCTAAGCTTCCCAAAACACAAGGCAATTATTTTTTCCGCTCTCTGTTGTAGGATCTGAATGGGTGGATTGTTTTGCCATTTATATTAAAATACAAACAAAACACAAGGATGTGCTTCTTTTGAATAATGACAAGACTTAAGTCAAGTTGATCAGATTCAACAAAAAATGACTGTCGTTCAAATTTGGAAGAAAGAGCAAGTGGAACCCCACGGTGACATTTCTAAAGGAAACGAAGCGATTGGAGGTATGCTTGTTCAGTGTCCAGTTGTCACAGAAAAATGTTCCTAGGGCCAATTTCGAGGAGAAGAGACTGAAGGGAAAATTGCAGCTGCATTTAGTAGTCAAGCTGGCGAGTGGCTGTTCTCAGGTGGAAGGGCATGTCGGTGCCTCATCAAACACACGTGAGATGGCTGCTGCTTTTGACTCTGTAATTACAGGCTAGGCATAAATCACAGAGAGGTACGACAGAGAGACAGTGGCAGAGAAATGCATATGGCCTCAGGGGCCAAATGGGTCATGATACAGAGAAACATTCAGCTCCTTTCTAAATCCTATCCATCCCAAATGTTTCAGTTTCTCCCTCTCAAACCAATACACAATCCCCGTCTTGGCTGACAGGGGCTTTGACCTCTTTACAGCTGCACCACTCAGACAATTCTGAGTACTTAATGGCTTGTGTCATTTCCTCATTCCACCACTGTTTTTATCTATGGGATTACATTTGTTAAGTGGCTCATACTGAAAATAAAAGCCACATTTTGTCACATTTAGCTGAAAATGTTTTAAAAAAGTGAACTTCTGGTCACATTTTTTGCACATTCATAATATATGAATATATGAACTTGGATATTAAATACTAAGCACACTTTATATATTTGCTGCAAGTTGTGTGCCACATGTACAAACCTATACACATATATTTGTGTTTGTGGACTACAGCTCTGCGTTCAATACCATCATCCCAGAACTCCTCATCCCCAAACTTCTCCAGCCTGGTGTGTCCCCCACGATCTGCCAGTGGACCCTCAGCTTCCTGACAGGACAGACACAACAGGTCAGACTGGGAAATATATCATCCACAACACGAACCACGAGCACTGGAGCCCCGCAGGGATGCATCCTCTCTCCATTGCTCTTCTCTCTCTACACGAACGACTGCACCTCAATGCACCCAGCTGTCAAATTCATAAAGTTCGCAGACGACACCACGGTCATCGGTCTCATCAAAGACGGCGACGAGTTTGCGTACCGACAACAAGTGGAGCAGCTGGAGCTCTGGTGCAGCCGTCACAACCTGGAGGTGAACACGCTCAAGACAGTTGAGATGATCGTGGACTTCAGGAAACATCCATCACCACAGCTACCCCTCACACTATCCAACTGCCTTGTGTCAACCGTTGAGACCTTCAAGTTCCTGGGAATCACAGTCTCTCAGGACATGAAGTGGGAGGTCAACACCAACTCTATCCTGAAAAAGGCCCAACAGAGAATGTACTTCCTGAGGCTGCTAAAGAAGCATGACCTGCCACAGGAGGTGCTGCAACATTTCTACACGGCTGTCATCGAATGCATCCTGTGTTCTTCCATCACCGTTTGGTTCGGGGCCGCCACAAAAATTGACAAAATCCGACTTCAACGGACAGTTAGGACGGCGGAAAAAAATAATTGGCACCGCCCTACCCACTCTCGAGGACTTGCACACTGCAAGAATCCAAACTAGGGCGCGGAAAATCCTACTGGACCCTCCGCACCCTGCCCACCACCTTTTCCAGCTACTCCCCTCAGGCAGGCGCTACCGATCCATGCGCACCAAATCCAGCAGACATTTAAACAGCTTCTTCCCCCAAGCCCTTAACTCTTTGAACTCTTTCAACAGTAGCCAAAATGGAACTGTATAGTGCCACTTAGCAGTTTTTTTGACGACGATACTAGTGCAGCGTGTTCCACCGGAAACAAATTCCTTGTGTGTTCTACATACTTGGCAATAAAGATGATTCTGATTCTGATATATCGGTGTCATTTTTGCCTCGGAGACAGATTATTGTTTGAAAATGCCACAAAGAAATGTGGCGATGCAAAAGCTTGGACCCTTTGTCGGAGGGCATATTTTGACCGAGAAGAGTCTGTGTGAGGAAACAACAGTCTTTTTGTAATTGGGGTTACTTCTTTCATGTCTCTTTAGTTCATGTCTCTGCCCCGAGGCGACGTTAGTCAGACTTGAACTTGGGCCAACGGTGTTCAATGTCAGGCTCCTTGATTTCATTCATTGACAAGAACAGATCTTATCTTCTTCTTCTTTTTCTTATGACGATTTAAAAAAAAATACAAAATTCAACAAAAGTTAAAATGAGTATTGCCCAATTATTTTAATTATCGTTCAACATTAGACTGTAATTATCTGCAACAGAGTGATCACTGATTGTGCACCGATACAGCAGTTAAATAAAGTACAGTATTTGTGAATTAAACAGTATAATATTTATATCATATCCTTCTTTAACTGACAATACTGCTTCTCTAATATCATTTTAAAAATAAATATATAACATGAAAAAAGATTTCATACTTTGTGAATTTCAAAGTAGCGATATAAAGTGCATATATGCTTATATCTAGATTTTATATTTTGTATTGCATTCTGTGTATAGTTCTTTTTCTTTTGCAAATTTCCCCACGGTAGGACTATTAAAAGTGTTCTTATTATTCTTATAAGAATAGGCATGTGCTCAAAACTAAAAAGCATTGATTTGTATCACATACCTAAATAAAAAAGACAACTCTGATATGCACTGAAGTATAAAATAAAATAATAAAATATAAATTATTATCGTCAATAAAGTATGATTTGATAACTTTAGAAAAAAATGTGTTTGGTAATTTTCTGAAGTTGAAGTTCTTGCTCTTTGTTCACAGAGGGGTCTCAAACTCTATGGAGGGAAGTCTCGGTTTGTCTGAGTCACATGAGGTATTTCACAATAAAGCGATTAAAAAACAATTTTGTAATCTAAGAAGTTAATAACAGTCCCAACATTTAACTCAACGTAACCAAGGTGGCTGAGCTGATCGTTTTTAATCATCCCGCCTTGTTTTTTTTGCGTACTCCTCAGTATGTCTAACTGAATAATGGTGCCTGAGTTCTTGAAGACCCACAACTTTCTCTGCTTCTTCACGATATGTCAGAGTGGTGTAAAGAAATAAATAAAACATTATGTATGTCGGATTTTGTACACCATGGTTCAGTGAATGCTCAGATGCATGGAAAATTTGCTTTGAGCATGATGTAGAGGTTAACCATGGCATTGCCACCATCATAACATCATCCATTCCATCACAGATGTTGGCTTTGGAACTTTTAAGTCCAAAAGAGTCCAGATGATATCCAGAAAATATTTGAAAATGAGAACTCATCCGACTATGTTTTTCGGTAAATTGTATTTAGCATTTTATTTTGCACTTATGGATATAGTGGCGCCCCAAATTGATCACAATTGGTGTTCCTGAGCCCATGTGGCGGTTCTTGATGTAGTGCCACTTGAGAGAGGTATGATAGCAGGTTAGTTTTTCGCCTTGCCGCTCACACACAATGATTTCTCCAGATTCTGTGAAGCTTTGGATCATAGATGACGAAATCTCAAAATTACTTCCAATTATATGTCGAGGAATATTGTCCTTAAACTGTCAGACTATTTTCTATAATAATAATAATATTTTAAAAACTATATTTCTGGGCTATTTTTGCAAGCTGCTATTGTGGCTGCCATACAGTGCGGTGTGGTTGGCCACAATTGTCTCTACAGCATGTTCTGTATCATCGGATACGAAAGAGGGGGAAATTGACTGAGCCCATCCGCCCAAGCTCACAGGTTACTTGGCTGCCACAGATTGCCTCTCTGCGAATGTGAGAACATGTGCACCCGAAGCAACCGGCGGGGCGCAAAACAGGCACTTACTCAATTGACAGCTGACGGTCGGCATTTGTGGACATAACCTCACAGTCCTGCGGGTGGAAGGCGGGATCTATTTGTCATTGTTTTGGAGCAGTATTTTATTTACTGGGTTCTTTTGACGTGATGTATCACATATGCCAGACATATGTTTTTCACTTACACAGGGTCTTTGAGTTCTCTCTTCATTGATGAAACATCTTCTGCCTTATCGTTGTTATGTTAGTTGAATAAACTTCTTGAACATTAGTTTTGTACAGTTCAATGACTGTGTGGGTGCGTGAGAGAGAATCCTTTTCTATTTCCGTCTGTGCCCTGTAATTTTCTGGTGACCAATCCAAGGTGAACAATATCTTGTTTTCTGTCCAAAGCCATCAGGGGTAGGTCATTTGCCCCTCAATAAAGGATCAATCAGGATGAATCCCATGTCTTGCATGAATGACTCTTTATCTGCACAGTATATACAATAGGCCATATGTTATGTCTGACATCTGGTTGCATGCATACATAACTGATACCACAAAGGTGCCAAAAACACTGCTGTTTGCACAATGTTCAGACAAATCCGACAATTCTATAACCATACATGCTAATGGCAAAATATGAATTATGGCGAGGATTGTATCACATTAGTCCTATATTGTCCTACATAAGTTCTATATTGTCAGATGACTGCAGGGAATCTTTCCAATGTTGTACTTTTAGTGTGCTTGGTGAGTTCAAACATTAGCCAGACCTGACCTTTTTTTCCTGCAGTAGGGAGGTGTCATGGCAGCATGGGAAGAAGGGCTTTGCTGACCGCAGCAGTGTCTTGGAGAGGCAGAGCACCACACAGGCAGCCCCAATGAGAATGCCATGTGATCTCCGGAAAGTCAACAAGGCTTGGTCCACAGCTGGGCTTCAAGAGAACACAGAGCCCACACATAGCAACACCCACCTGCTGTGAGAAGAATAGGAATGCGGCAGTCGCAACCAACATTTCATTCTTTGATGAATAGTCTCGTCTGCATTTTTTTTAAATAATGCAATGCAGAGGTTTTGTAATCATAGGTATGGAAAAATAACAACTAAAATTGTGCGGAGTTGATAAATTCCAATTTGCTTTTAGAACATCTGCATATTCGTAGGTAAAAAAAAACACATTTATGAACGCCACAAAGCTCACCTAATTTCAATCTCGAGCCTGTCTTGTGGTGAGAAATCATCAGCCTTATGTACAAATACTCCAAAGGAAAACAGAAGGGATGACATTTTTGTTATCGCATTGTATGAAATGTGAATCAGAATCATTTTTATTGCTAAGTATGTAGAGCACACAAGGAATTTGTCTCCGGTAGAAAGCTTGGATATACCCAAAATATTAAGATACCTTTTACATCCCAAATGAAATCTCAATAGTAATGTCCCACCTTTTTCGAAAACATTGGCTTTGAACAAAGGTGCACGAGAAGCGTCACAAGCAAAGAATATAAAAAGCACAATGTGGGAAAAAACAGGAGAGTTGAGCATCAAAGGCAACCAGGCACAGCAGGACTGGCATCGGTGTGAACTCCCAACTTAGGACACTCAGCATGCTCTTCACCAATCGCCCCCTTTAGATCAGTCATAGGCAGTAATTAAAACCATCATTCCCACTGCCTCAGTATCTCATTAGGCACACGACCTCAGGCCTCCATCTCTGCTTTTCCAAAAATATCACTCCGCATCAGCAATGATGAGACCTTCACTATAAGTGAAAGTTTAAGTTTTTGTTTTCAATCATAATATATTAGTTATCATACATACAATGTCTTTAGGAAGGCCACGCACACTGACCAATACTTACTTTTTGATTCTAACCACCCTTTACAACACAAACTAGGAGTTATCAGAACCCTCCAGCATAGGGCTAAGCTAATACCAACAAGCGTCGAAGGTAGAGAAAAGGAGTCAAAACATATCAGGAGAGCACTCACAAACTGTGGTTACCCTCAGTGGTCTTTTAACAAATGTCAAAAGGAAAAAATAGGGAATGAAATAAACAATTCCGAGGATACTGAAAGGAGAGAGGTAGCAGTACCTTACATTGCAGGAGTTTATGAAAAACTACAAGGAGTCCTTTGGCAACACAAAATTCCTACTTATTTGAAACCGATAAACATTTTAAGGCAAACATTAATGCATCCAAAAGATAGGCTGCCAAATGAAAAACAAAGTAATGTAGTTTATTCAATACATTGTAAAAATGAAAATTGTAAAGAGCAATACATTGGGGAGACTATGTCACGTCCGCTCGAGGAGTGGTGACAATACTCGAGGGATGACGGAAGGTAGTAAGGATCGGATCCGAAATACACGGTGGAGACAGTGATTCCAATAAAGAGTCTTTACTGAGGCACATCAAACATAACAGAAAGTGAAGAACAAGGAAAGAGGGCAATGGCAAACAGACCTGCGTGCAGAAGGGTGACGGGGGACTTCCAGGAATACAACGACAGAACGTTAAGTGAGGCTTTTATAGCCAGAAGGCACAATCAAGGAAATGGGGAACAGGTGCGTGAGTCAGGTGAGCCGAGAGGGGAGGGGCCCGCTCAAGGAGCAGAGGAGGAAGAGACAGGAGGGGAGGGGCTCGCTCCTGGCGACGGCGAGGATGTGACAGACTAAAATTCTCAAAGAAAGACTTTATCAACATCACAGGGATAATACTAGTGGGCCTCAATCGGCAGTACATATTCGCCTAAAAGCTAGCAACCACTCATTTGATGATGATGACGTTAAAATCTTAGCGAAAGAAAATTGATAGGGTGAGTAAAAGAAGCTATTTTCATAAAACAGCAAAATCCTTCCCTAAATCGGCATGGTAGGGTGAGGTTCACTTTGGATCGTTCGTACAACAGACGGCTTGGGCAACATAGGCTTAGTTATTCTGATGAGGTGATACCAGAGCAAATGGGGCAATCAGGCCAGTCGTAGACCTCATACTCAGGCAGGACAATATAAGTAATCAGTGGAGCCGCAGGGAGTAGTCCTCTGCTGCCCCCCAACCTGAGAGCAGGGACCAATCATGGCAGAGACCGCCACGTCTGGACAGTAGGGATATATAGGGCCGAAACTACCAGTAATACTTTAGTTTGCTGACTAAGGATCTTGGATAAGAAGCGAAACGTCCGACACCTTCAAAGAAGTACAGATGATGGCTAAAGAAACCTTTTCATCGATGGACCACTCCTGTACGACTGAGAGCTTACACAGACGTAATACAATACAATACAATACAATACAATACAATACAATACAATACAATACAATACAATACATATTGATTTATATAGTGCTTTAACAACAGCTGAAGCGCTTAACATGGACGGCTATCACATACAGGGGATAAAGCAGCCACAAAGATAATAGAATGCACCAGGGAGTGAAACCAAGATCAAGTCGGAATCATGCCGAGGTGAATGCCAAAGAGTACAAGTGAGTTTTAAGACATGTTTTAAAGATGAGCAGCAAGGGGGCTCTCCGAATGTTTAGTGGAAGGTCATTTCAAGAGAGTGTGACCAGCAAGGGAAAAGGCTCGATCCCTTTTGAGTTTACGATTAGTTTATGGCACAAAGGAGAATGTTTATTTAAATCTGGACTTACCGTTTACAAACAGTTTATCGTTAACAAACAGTTCCTGGAAAAAAAATGTTTATTTTAAGAAGAAAAAAAATCCAGACATGACAATACAGTAAAGTCTCGTTATATCGATATTCAAGGGAGTCCGAAAAAATATCGATATAATCGGGACTATCGATATATCCGACCCTGTTTGCATGTAATTATCTCAGTGCGTGCATAGAAATAGTATCGATATAACGGGGACTATCGATATATCCGATATCGATATAACGAGACTTTACTGTATATGGAAGAAAAGTATCGTTATTTACCAACAAACTTGCTCCTAATTATAGGATTGGATTGGATTTACCCTTATTGGTCTGGCAGTGGAGAAATATACATTTCTGTCCCGAGTTTTAATTTATTTCCAGTTCAAAAAAAGGAACACCACAAAAAACTTTGCAAGATCGGGGACCTAATTATGACATAGTAATTTGATGATGCACCTGCTGAGATGATTGAAAAATATTGTTGTCTGTATCTGTCTGTATTTCGTATTCTGCCCTGTCATTGCTTGGTATCGGCTCAACACGAAAAAGGATCACACACTACCTGCATTTTTGGGGTCCACCACCTTGTTTGAGTGGGAGTGCCAATATTACAATATATTATGGCACTGCAATAATATATTTAAGAACAGTAGCAAAAAGTAATGTGAATAAAGAACCCCATCAATAGCGTTTCTTCAAAAGGGAACAGCAGACCAAAAAACTGATCAGATTTGCATTGTGGCAGCTGTAAACATCCAGTAGTGTTTGCCACTGCGAGACATTAAAATGAGGACAAACTGATACATTTGAAGCTCTTACGCTTTCACTATCAAAGGAAAGATATTGAAGTGGGTTGAATAGCTGTTGAAGTGGTCAGATTTAGTACTTTGGCTGTAGATAAAAGGAAACCCGTCTTCCCATGTTTAATTCAGTGTGAACCGTGACTAACTCATGATACTGGGCTTCTGAAGTCAATTGAAGATTTCTTGTGGTGTATTTTTGAGTGTCTTTGTATCATGACAATGTTAATCTGGTGGAGAGGGTCAGAACAATATCAAGAATAACAGGAGATTCATTTCATTCTTTGTTCGATTAGTCTGACACTGTACCAGGAGTGCGTCACAAGACAAAACCTTAATCCAGTGCATGTCATTAACCTACTTGGCATCGCTGCCAGGCTGTTTAGTGTGTTCGCCTGCAAGGAAGCTAATGGAAAAAAAGGATGTCATTAACACCATCATTTGCGCTTCATTCAGCCTTCTACTTATATAAATGCTATCGTGAAGGGCAAAAAGTTATTTGGGAGAACATGCTCCATTTTGATGCATGGGAGAAGTCTATTCAGTTGTGGATTATGAGTGACCCCTGACCTTTCTTTGCTACAATGATTTGAGGTGACAAAAAAAAATACAACTTTACCTGTAATGACACCAAAAATGTACATTGATTTGCTGTGTTTCCTCCTTGGCGTCATCGCGTTAGTCATTAGACGCAAGCTGTTTCTCAACCAAATTCAGCTAACTGACGTTCTCCACTGTGTTTCTTTGAGAAGCCTTTGATGTTAGCAGGGGGCTTCTGCACTTGCACTGATGGCAACGAAAGATACTTTAAGTGATTCTTTTTTATCTGGCAAGCTTAATGAAACATTAATGAGTTTGATATTTCCCCTTGTTTATATTTTATACAGAAAACAAGCCATGTTCTTTTGAATCTGGAAATCAAGATTTTGTGGCACAGCGAATGTCATGCCATGGTCGTTGGCCCCAAGGACAATGAGAAGTATGGACTGTCATGTTACTAACCCATATCGTATAGTGAGTGTCAAAGCTTTGGGAAGGTACCTACCCTTATGTAGTCGTTGGGGTTTGGTCAAGGTCATAAACCTTTTCCAAAAGTTCTTGGGATTTTGACCGGACATTGACCTCAGCTTTTCGATCAAAATAATGCTTCAAATGTCCAAATTTGTGTCAATAAAAATCAAGTCATCTTTTGTTATCACTGGTAATGTATGTTTTTAAACCAAACTAGTTCAAATTGGATACATATATAAAGTCATCACAGTCCTTGGCAGGTTGGATGGCTCTAATAGCTCAGCTTGCAGCCCTCTCCCTCGTTCTATTGTCAGCTTTGTAATGGCCTTATCGTTGAACTTGGTGTTCGTTATGGACAATATGTGACACGCTCAGGAATCCAATAACAAAACACCATTCGAGTTCTGAATGGCAGGGGGCATTCCTCCCAATCACACCATTTCAGGCCTGACTATGATTGTTCACATGATCATAGAAATCTCCAAGGTGAATGAGGGAGTCCACAGCGTGAGCAGTCTTCAGCACAACCTCTGATGACTCCAGAAAGGGTGGGTACTCCGAGCTGTTGTTTGGTGCATCAACATTCGAGCAAGGCAGAGTGAGAAATGCCTCTCATCTACCAATGTGATCCCCAATGTAAAGGGTCTTAGTCAGTCAACAGTCAGCTGCTTTCTGCCCACCAGCTCTGTGCCTTTCACCGTGGGCAATTTTTGAGTGCGAGTTGAGAGAACTGGTACCAGAATCTCTAAGCATTGTGTAGAAGCAAGTGCTGATGGGTGTAGGCCGGGCTACCAGGTGCTGTCCAGCGAGTCACACCTCGCTGGAGACCTTATGTCCGATTCATAATATTTGCTGTGGCTCTTGGTGTAAGGTTCCCTTGATACAAAAGTACAAAAAAGTCATGCATCAGATAAACACAGATGGAAGACAGAAGCGGGTCATTCTATAATGTAACTGATATCACTTAGATCTCAGACAAGAAAGCCCTGTATTTGTTGTCCTCAAAATGGCAAGTTCAATTTCAGGTAGTGCGAAAAGAAAATGAACACACAAGCTCATAGTCATTTCTGAATTATTAAAATAGCTTTTTTTTTAATTAAATTTGATTAGTCAGAAATGCAATCATTGACTGCAGTGTTTTTATTTAGCAAAATATATTTGTACATTTGAAAATGTCATTTATTTTGATTTTGATTTTATGTCATTTATTTTGACCATGTTTTTCAAATCCATACTGTAGTAGCAGTAGTAGTAGTAGTAGTAGTAGTAGTAGTAGTAGTAGTAGTAGTAGTAGTAGTAGTAGTAGTGGTAGTAGTAGTAGTGCTATCCTCTTCAAACACTTTATTTCGGATTAAGCATTCATCAATTCAAACACACGGGGAAACTGCTGTTCCCATATTTAAATTTGGTCTTTGCTGCTCTCATGTGGAATCATATCAAACTGCACTTCAGAACTCACTCCTTCCATCGACACAGTTAAATCGAATTACTGCGCAGAAAAAATAGTTCTGGAAACAAATCAGAGATAACCATTTTCCAAAGACTTCAACCAACACAACATTTGGTGCATTTAAGAAAAGTTTACTTTTAATTTGCAAATTAAGTCGTCTTTAAAATGTTGAACAACTGTCGATTACATTTTTTGCGCGGAAGGATTTTGTGAGTTACAACACACCCGCGTCACATCAATTATCGCAAACCGTCTGTCGCCTGCAAGAATTTGTAATCGCCGATAATTCATTATTTCTGCGTAAGTATGCGAATCAAAATGAATATAATGTATCATTTTGAACATAATTCATTCATTTATTTTATCCGCAGCTCTTTTTTGTAGTGAGGTATCAACTTAATAAAACAAAACAATTCTACTTATTGTTGGTTAAAGCAAATTAAAGTGAACATTTATTGTGTCCCACAATAAAGCTGTCATACACTCAACTGATATTATCTTTGCTACTCGTTGTTGTCGACATATTTACTGAAATTAGCCAAGGTTAGCAAGGTGGACACACTGTAAAGCTAAAAATTGTCTCAACGAGCAGCTGCTAACCCAGGCAAGAAGTATCCAACGAGATTTAATCGACTAATTATCTTTTGAATCAATCCACGTAGTTATCCGTTTGGTGAACCGTGCTGACAGGTAGCTTTGCTTATTTTTGAAAAATAAAGAAGATACGACATGGCCAGTCGAGAGCAAATGCCCAGTCGAGCTCGTTCAAGATCAAGAGGCAGAGCACGTGGTCAAGATCCTGTTGCACCAAGGGTGAGCAAATTAAAAATGTTTTTGCGATACATATTAGCGTTGAGTTATCGTTTATTCTAATACTTAATAAAACTACATAGACAAAAATGGTAAGCAGCACATCAATGTAGTACAGTCCTCTGCAAAATTGCATGTGTGGATATGTACAATTTAATCAGAGCACTGCGCTCATAAGTAAATGCTTATTTGGTGTTTAAATGACTGCAACTGGCATGGCAAATGTTCAACTTTTGTTCCTTGTTGCTCTTTCAAGACTCTGACACGAGAACCTGCACCAGAGGTTGCAGCAATAGAAGAAGGTGGGATTGTTGGTCGAGGGAGGCAGAAAAAATGTCTGGTGCCATTTTCTGGAGAAGGTGCGTTTTCATATTTCATATTTTTCAATATTTCATGGTTCTATTTCAGGTTATTGTTTTTCTGCGTGTTTCTGCTCATGTCTGTGCTTGCAAGGCTAAATTGTAAGATAATGTAGGAAGACCTTTATTGGTTTCACAATGGAGAAATTCCAAATTCACAGCAGAAAGGATATGAAAGGAAGAAGAACAAAATCTAGGAGCTGCTGTAAAGGCAGCCACTCTCACAGCGCCATCTTTAAGTCATAACAACAAAATACAATACATAAGGCACAGTCATTCAATATTAACCATCATGTACGTCATCTTTTTTGTAGAAAGCAGTTAATATAGATGAAAAATCAAATGTAGATAGATGAGAGGATCAAAATGTCCTTTCCTGACCCGTACTTGTGTCCCATGGTCCTGCTTGACCACAATCTTTTTTCCCTCCTCATTGGACAGTTTCTGTCTTGCATCTACGTTCTTTGTCAATCTTCAACCTTAGCAACAATTGTATGTAACAAAGCATTGTGTAGTCTGAACTCTGCATTGATAAAAGTAGTTAATGTTTGAGAAATATGATGTCAGTTTTATGTACTTTTGTTTTGTTGTACATTTTCAACTGCTGGTTCTTCCTCCGTATCTTATATTGTAGCTGTTACGGAGATCTCAGCTGGATTTCATCAGGTGACGATAGGAGAGAGAGGTGCACGCAGAAAAGATTTCCATGATGCCGGTGTTAACACCAGGCAGACGATGGAACATGTCAAATCTTCAAAATCTGGTATGTGTTGATTTGAAAAGCTCATCAACAAGCTGTCTAAAAAAAAGATAATTTTTAAATCAATGACGACACCAATGTTGATTAACGAATAATCTATGTCAAAACCTTTGAATTTCAATTCCTTCACGAACAGGATACTATTTCAAATTGGCACGATCATGTTTGTGCACAAAAATCTCAGTGCTTTTAATGTAATATATTTTGAATTTTAAAAAAAGGTAGTTTCGCCAATGCTTATGTGGGATGGCTGTTTCACGAACAACATTGGGCAACAACAGCACCGGATTGTTGACCATGTGTATCTTAGACTCCTTACAAAAAACAAAACACAGCAAAAGAAGCCTGAATTAAACAGAAACAACAGTCCAGTTGTTGTCATTCAACTTTGTAGAGTACTATAGAGTAGAGTAGCTATACAGACAATTCTACCTCACCAAATTGCGCAACGCAGGAACAGCCCGTGGCATACAACAGGGACACGGACAGCACAATGTAACTGACATAATAATCATGCGACGCAACAACTCATGATGAAATGTGTTGCAAACATCAGGTAGGTGTTATACACTGTAAAATACAGTAATTAGTGATTGATGCAGCCATAACATCACGGTTTAGCATGATAATTTTCTTCTTAATTTTCAGAGTATAAAGATGTCTCGCAATATTGCCGGTCAATGTTCCCTCTAATTTTTCCATGTGTCTGAGCAGACACACAAGCTCCCTGAGCACACTGAGGACCACTGTGAGCAACATCAGATGTGTACGCTGTGGCCAGACGCCAGTATCACGGCGCGTATGGGCAGGGCATATTTGCGCCGTTCTGCTCCGATTGGCTGCGTAGTGTACGTGAATTGTACGGCATTATTGGCTGGACACCTGTCACTCATTGAGTTACATTGCATAGATGTTCTTGTGCGCTGAGTTATATGCAAGCAGTGCGCAATTGCGCACGTGTACAGCTTAGAGGGAACATTTCTGCCGGTGTTTCAATTTTTAAATCATAGTTCGTACGAGCAAATCACAATATCCAAGCACCAGGGGGCTATTCAAGTGGTGCTTCTTAAAGTATCTATCTGAGAGCATGTTAACTTTTTCAGGAACAAGTGGCTCACCGATTCAGTTGTCAGCCAACTTCTTTCGCATCCTGTCCCGCCCTCAATGGGTTCTGTACCAATACCATGTGGACTTCAATCCACCAATGGAGTCCCGCCGCCTCAGGTCAGCCCTCCTATTCCAGCACGTGCAAGCCCTGGGCTCTGCTCACTGCTTTGATGGAGCAATGCTGTTTCTGCCCAAGAGACTTCATAATAAGGTAATGACAAACTCCACATTGACAACATATGGTAACATATGGTATAAAACAGTCAGTCTTGCCTTTGACTTTGGAAATGGAACAGTTATTGTAATTGTTCTTGCACACAAATGCATGCCATGCTGTGTGTTCAGGTAACTGAGCTGCATAGTAAGACCAGGAATGGAGAGGATGTGCGAATAACAGTCGTACTGACGAATGAACTTCCTCCATCGTCACCTGTGTGCCTCCAGTTTTACAACATTATTTTCAGAAGGTCAGCTTTCTAGTTTACATTTGAAGTGCAGTGAACTACTGAATATAATTTTTCCACTGCACCAATTAATTTCCTCATGCAGAGCTTGCTTCCTGTCTTTTCTTCAGTGGCACTCACTCCAGTCCAAACATCATGGCTGGTCTCACCACCGTTTTATACACCTTTCCTTTCATCCTAGCTGAAACCCTTCTATCACACATCACACCTGACATTTTTTCTCCAGTCCTTCCAGCCTGCAGCCCGGACATACACAATATATATATATATATATATATATATATATATATATATATATATATATATATATATATATATATATATATATATATGTGTGTGTGTGTGTGTGTGTGTGTGTGTGTGTGTGTGTGTGTGTGTGTGTGTGTGTGTGTGTGTGTGTGTGTGTGTGTGTGTGTGTGTGTGTGTGTGTGTGTGTGTGTGTGTGTGTGTGTGTGTGTGTGTGTGTGTGTGTGTGTGTGTGCAGTCTTGATTAAATTGCGGTATTAGTTGTCATCAAATGGTGAGTATAGTTTTTGCTTTTTTGAATGTTGCTGTGCCGAGGACCATTTTGTGTTTGGGAGCCTTTTACTGAGCGAGTTGCTTGTTATGTAGCCACAAAGGGACATAAGTCTTATTGTGCCGGTCCCAAGCCCGGATAAATACAGAGGGTTGTGTCAGCTTGGCCAAAACAAACATGTGGATCAAACCTCTAAAGATGGAGGACACTGATTTGCTGTGACGACCCCTTGAAGGGAAAAGCCGAAAGGAAAAGAAGAGTTGTGTGTGTGTGTGTGTGTGTGTGTGTGTGTGTGTGTGTGTGTGTGTGTGTGTGTGTGTGTGTGTGTGTGTGTGTGTGTGTGTGTGTGTGTGTGTGTGTGTGTGTGTGTGTGTGTGTGTGTGTGTGTGTGTGTGAGAGAGAAAGAGAGAGAGAGCGCGTGTGTGTGTAAGTACTGTATATGTACTGTATATATTCAGTCATGAAGGCTTTGGTAGATGTGCATTTTAACTGGTTGAGTTCGGTACCTCTTAAAAGGTTAAGGGTCACTGCTCTAAATGGTCCCAAGTTGGGAGTGTGGATAGTTGGTGTCTGTGTGAGTAACATACTGTATGATAAAGAGGAGTTCGTGAAATACAGGGAAACAGAACTGAATCAACTGGAATTCTCCATATACAAATGATGCCTAATTATTTGTTATGCCTGATAGTTATCGTGCCTCTCTAATTCAAGATATTTTTCTTCTGAAGGATTTTGAGAATCCTCGGCATGCAACAAATTGGGCGCAATTATTACAACCCCACAGACCCACTCAACATTCCGCAGCACAGGTAATTCTTGCTTTACTTTTAAAACATGATTTAAAACATTTTGCTGAGGGATTTGGATTGGATTGGATTTGCCTTAGTTTTTTATTAGTCTCACAGTGGATAAATTTACATTTCTCAGCAGAAAAGTGATGAAAGGAGTGAAAGTAGAAAAACAAAATACATGAGCTGCTGGAAAGGCAGCCACTCTCGCGGCGGCGTCTTGAAGTAAAAAGAACAAAAAACTAAACGAGTATGACAGCACAAAAACTAATATGACAACACAAAGACACAGTCATTCATTCTTAAGCACTTTCTGTACCCTCTTTGTTACATGAAGCAGTTCTAGATGAAAGGAAAGGATCAAAGCGTCTTTCCACCAGTGGATCAGGGACATCATGGTGGAATGTGCACGTCGACTACAAGCTAAATTTAAAACCAATAACTGTTGCTCGCATTGAGTTATCATGATAACTGCTCTGTTTTACTTTAAATATATTTCCTACATGATCCTAAACCCGATATGCGCATAAGGGTGATGTTTTGTTGTTTTTTGTTTGTTTTTGTTTTGAAGCAAATAGTGGCCTTGAATGCTAAATGTTTTTCTCAGGCTGACTATATGGCCAGGCTATGCCTCAACCATCTTGGCGTTTGAGTCATCCATCATGCTGTGCACCGATGTGAGCCACAAAGTGCTTCGTAGTGAGACTGTTCTCAACTTTATGGAGAACCTGAGGCAGAATTGTGAACCACATAACTTCAGTGATATCTGTGCTAAGGAACTTGTTGGACTCATTATTCTCACCAAGTAAGACAAATGTTTTACTACACATTACTTTCGACATCATCAACTGAAGCATGTCTGAATGAAACACATACATATCAGCCATCGCCATGAGCTTCTTTGTTCTTTTCTATTCTTTTTCTACACGACTCTCTCATCATTAGATACAACAACAAAACGTACAAGATTGATGACATTGCTTGGGATCAAACACCCTTCAACACATTCAAGAGAGGAGAGGACGATATCTCCTTCAAGGACTACTACAAAAATGTTAGTACACTCAAAGCCACATTCAGTTCAGTGAACGCTGCGCCATGTGATGTTTTGTTTTGCGCGCATACGTGTCACGTCATGAAAACATTCAATTTGCATTAAAAATTGTTCATTTTATATGCAATGCCAATGACAACATAACACAAAAACCAGATGAAATAAGAAATTGGGCTTGAAAAACTTGCGCTATAGTTTGAACCAACTGCGAGCTTGCTGGTGCCTTCCATGTATTGCAAACGTTTTCCACAGCCACCGGAGATACAGGTATCTCGCCCGTATGCCAATGTTGGGAAGAAAAATTTCAAACATTAATTGCTTTTTCGGTGCATCACATACTCCATCTAATTGACTTCATTCACTGTTTTTCACTTGTTTAAAAGCAATATGGCCTGGAAATCACTGATGGCAATCAAGCTCTCCTCGTCAGTCACGTGAAGAGGCGAGTTCAAGGTCAAACTACAGTCGGGCCTGCTTTGCTCATCCCAGAACTGTGCTACCTTACAGGTACGCGATATACTAATTCAACACCTCTGTTAGTCAACACTAATTTCAAATTAGTTTCTTGGTCCCTATGACAATTTCATTTTCTGTGATGGTGCAATTCTTCTATGAATGAAAGAAGACACCTCTTAACATTGTTCGCAAAGTATTTTGTCCCAAATTAAATTTGTTTGTCAAGGCCTGACTGACAAGATGCGAGCAGACTACAAAATAATGAAGGATCTCAGTATGCACACCAAACTTGTCCCCGAACAGAGAGCAGGACGCATCCTCAGATTTTCTGCCTCCATAAACAAGTAAGTGTCCATCGTTGTACTAAGTTCATCCTGTCTACTTGATATCTAATATAGGAAGGCGGAAGTAGTCGCCGAAACATGTCAGCTAATTGAACACCTACACTGTCTGTAAGTAAAGAATCTGCTTAATATTAAGTAAGTGTCCATGTTTGTCCAAGTTAAGACTACCTGAGGACGGTTCTAGGCGCCTATCATGATCTCTGATTGGCCGAAACCATGATATCCGTGATCGTTGAATGTGGTTATCGAGTGGGGGAAGACCGTTTTCAGAATCACAAAGCCTTTAATAGTCCCACAATGGGAAATTTGCAATATACAGCAGCAAAATTGAAGGGGGGGGGGTCAAAAATAAAACAAAGTATTCTGCACAAAATAAAATGTCAGGAGACTGAAATGTACAACTGCACAAAAAAGTTCATAACAAGAACTGTACACAGTGCAAAGTATAAAAAGCATATTTGATATATGTAAATGTCTTGACTCGACATTTTCGCCTTATACACTCTGTCTGGGAACCAATTAAGTTCGTAAGCCAAGGCCCCACTGTAGTTGGTAAATAAAGAGGTCTCTAGTTGAAGCACATTTGGAGTTGTTACTCATGCTCACAAAATTGAGCGGGAAACACAATTGATTGAATTTAACAATGTTGGTGTGTGTTTTTCATAAACCCGTGAATACAATGACATCCTTTATTGTTATTTTTTTATGTAATCATTGTAGTAATTGCAATACTTTTCATCATAAAAAAGGCGCTTCGAAATAAAATGTATTATAATTGTTGTGGCATAAACTGTTTTACCTGCTATGAGAAACCAGTGGTCATTTTGGCTTTTGCCTGACTTCACAGAGATACTGAATCACAAGCAGAGTTGCACAAATGGGGACTCCAATTTGACAAGCAGCTCCTGAACCTGACTGGCAGAGTCCTCCCACCAGAGCGGATTTTCCAGGAATCAAGATCGGTATAAATGCTTCAGAGTGGCATGTTTTCCTTCTTTTGAATTCAATCTTGACGGATTTGTCCCTTAGTATGTTTACAACCCCCGGACGGCTGAGTGGGCAAAAGAGATGCGTGGGTTGCCCGTGATTTACTCTCCTCCTCTGAAGAACTGGCTGCTACTTTATACTCAACGGAACACACAGGAAGCTAATCGCCTTCTGGACACTCTGTGCAAAGTTGCAGCCCCACTGAAGATCTCCTTACAAAAACCTCAAGTGTGAGGGCCATTAAAAGTCTTAGAATGACCCATGTTGTAGAACTCCAGCCTCTGTTGTAAAACTGTTTTTTTTTTTTTTTTTTTTTTTTTGGCACATCAGGATTGAGTATGAAGAACGTCATGATTCTCTGCTGAGGTGCCTGCAGCACAATGTCCGAACTGAGACACAGATGGTTGGTGGCAAAATATTGGACAGTTATTGTACATAATTGATTTCAATATGATTGAATCTGTGGGGTTAGTGATGAAAAGAAGCAAATGTCTTACACTTGTTTGTAGGTGGTGGTGGTCCTAAGCAACATCAGGAAGGACAAATATGACAGCGTGAAGAAATACCTTTGTGTGGATTGCCCGACTCCCAGCCAGTGTGTGTTGGCCCGTACCATCAGCAGACCTCATGCCCTCATGACTATCGCTACCAAGATTCTACTGCAGATGGCCTGTAAGATTGGAGGAGAGCTGTGGAGTATTGAAATACCAGTAAGTCCACAGGAATGGTCTCGGCAAGATATTCAAGGAATGTGTCCATATTTTTGGAAAACCATTCGTGATTATTCTAATCATGGGACACAAATTCTTTTTTTCTGCTAGTGAAACATCTTGTGATGAAGTTAAATTATGTAGATGTCCAATTTCTTTCATCTGAAAGTGAAGCGCCAGGTCCCCCTCTGAGTTCCCTCTATAGTACAGAGGTTAAAACCCCCCCCAAAAAAGAGGAACGTTCGAAATTGTTTCTGAACCAATTAGATGTGTTTTTCGAGCATTGATTGTTGCGGTCAATAAATCCACAGCTATTTGAGGGCATTGAAGTACCGGTAATACAAAGAAACACAAAACCAACATTGTTCCAATCACATTTGTCATGTGCAGCTGAAGCAGCTGATGGTTGTGGGTATCGATTGCTATCACGATACGGCTGCTGGGAAAAGGTCCATTGGTGCTCTGGTGGCCAGCCTCAACCAGAACATGAGCAGGTTTGGGAAAGAATCAAGACTTGGCACAGCATTGACTGCTACAATGTGTAACACCTGTTTTTGTTAAGATGGTACTCAAAGGTCAAACTGCAAAGCAGAGGTCAGGAAGTTATGGATGGACTGAAGATGGCATTAGCTGGCAAGTTCAGAATCCAAATCTCGTACCTTATTCAAAAATCATTAGCTGTTAGTGCTGTTCTCAGCAAAATTTTGATTTGCAGGTGCGCTCAAAGACTACTACAAATTCAACAAATGCTTTCCATCCCGCATCGTTGTGTACCGCGATGGAGTGGGGGATGGCCAGCTGGACAGCGTGGTCAACTATGAGGTGGCTCAGATCATCGACTCAATCCAGTCCATTGGACAAGACTACACGTGAGTTTTCCTTCAGGTGATACTTGAGTCAACATGGCACTTTTGAACTTTATCGAAGACCAACGGTCCATTTGTCCAGGCCCAAGCTGAGTGTGGTGGTGGTGAAAAAGCGCATCAACTGTAGGCTCTTTGAGCACAGCAGTGGAGAGCTCTTAAATCCCCCACCAGGGACAGTGGTCGACACAGAAGTCACTCGTCCAGAGTGGTACGTTTATTCCACGTGCAGAACAATCACCATCATGTGATCTATGGGACGACCATAATGTTGATCTACATTGTGCAGGTATGACTTCTACATTGTGAGCCAGGCAGTTAACTTTGGAAGTGTCTCTCCTACGCACTACAATGTTGTGTATGACACCAGTGGACTGAAACCGGACCATATGCAGCGGCTCACCTACAAGCTATGCCACATGTACTACAACTGGCAGGTAACTTGCCTTAATCAAACCCCAATTCCAATAAAGGCTGGGACATTCTGTCAAATGTAAGTTGAAAAGAAGATACAAATGCTTTTTAACATACATTTAATTCAAAACAAGACACGATCCGGACACCCTCCACTTTAAAACAATAACCATCGTTAAAAATCCAACTGCGCCTTTCGTTGCAACCACCCCAGGTTATATCATTCAGATCCACGGCTTAAAAGCAAAGCTGCAAATATATGTATTTGTCTACTTACCTCTCGTGGTACTTGGTGAATGTGGGTGACGGGTTGAAAACAAGGGAGAGATGAGAACTGTCGTCTTCTTTTCTACCTTGCCACCCAGTGTAGGAAGCAAGTACTGCAATACAGTGCGGTCAAAGAACAGGGTCAGTGTCCAATATTCATTATAGCCTGTAATTCGGGTCCCAAACAGGATCTGAGTCAAAGATCATTTGGATGTGGAATCGAAAAAAGGGACTGTAATTGGAACTGGGGTTTATCATAAACGTTAGGCACGGTTTGTAGTATTTAAAATATTTTCCTGGAATGTTGATGATGGAGTTGAACATTTTGACATCCACCCGACAGTTTCCGTTCATCATGAAGTTCACCGCAGCATTTGATGTCTTTGGTATGTCCACGTGAACTATTTCCGCTTCTTTTTAGGGGATCATCGCAGTCCCTGCCCCTTGTCAGTATGCCCACAAGTTGGCCTTCCTTGTTGGTCAAAGCCTCCACAAGGAACCCAACATGGAGCTGGATGACCTCCTCTTTTATCTGTAGGGAGGAAGCATGGCTGCATTTTCATACGTTGTGCAAATTGCATTCTGTTTGTTCCCTTTAGAGGCCTCTGTGTGGACCGTTCGAGAAACACCCATGTGCTTATTTTTTCTCACACGTGTATGTATGGGCTATTTCTGAGAGAGAATATTTTCCGTGTGGTGCAACAAAGCATCGTTATAGTTGGATTTTACGTTTGTGCCCAAAATGTTTGATGCGTTTCCATATCTAAGCATAAAGAGGCCTCTCATTTGTTGAGATTTACAATGCTCTTTAAATTTGTGTTCTTGATTGCTTTGAAGTTTTGCAACTTTGTAACTGCAGAAAAGATTTTTCTATTTGAGGAACCTTGAATTGATTTGTACAGTTGTGGCAATAACTATAAAAGATGGGGCGGGAAAAAATGTGTCATTTCTTTTTGGTCAGTCAGACATACAAATGTTACAAAATATCAAATTTATTTAGAAAATATTGCACATGCACCCACACAGTATTTTGAATCCATCAATATAGGCTGGTTATTATAAAGTTAGCTCACATTGCAAACTAAAAGGTCTCCACACCATGACAAACGCTTGCACTACATAATTATAAAGTGAATGTACAAAAAAGGCAGTCTGAAAATCAAGTATAAACATTTATAAACAATGTACAAAAAACAGTCACACGAAAATGAGTGGAAGCAAGTTGGAGTCAGGAAACGCAATCTAATATACTACGGTTGTCACATAGGTTGACGTTTCTGAACAAGAAGCGTACACATTTTTCAGATTGTGTTGCATACATTAGATATTTCTTTTGGCAGTTGTGAGTATTTGTTGGGGGTACACGCATCCCTTTTGATGCTTGGGGAGGGGATGTGGGTTTAATGCTCTGTGATGGTCATTGAACTGTTGTTGGGACTAGTTAAATACATTGGCTTTTAACTGATCGTACATTCACTGCAGACAGTATTAGAAGTGAGGCTACACATAGGTCTACAGTACTTTAATTGTGAATCAGCATGCGAGTGTCGTATCTAACGTTTCCAATGACGTTGGTTTGGGTCAGAGGTAGCCTTTTGTCAGGTGGACTCCACTTTCAATTCAATCTCCAACAGGTAATAATGGACTGAAAGTGCTCATTGTTACTGATCTATATATATATATATATATATATATATATATATATATATATATATATATATATATATATATATATATATATATATATATATATATATATATATATGTGTGTATATATATATATATATATATATATACTGTGTGTATATATATATATATACTGTGTGTATATGCATGTATACATATATACTGTGTTTATATATATATATATATATATATATAGATATATATATGTGTGTAAGCAGACATTTAAACAGCTTCTTCCCCCAAGCCATTAACTATTTGAACTCTTTCAACAGTAGCCAAAATGGAACTGTATAGTGCCACTTAGCAGTTTTTTTTTTTTGACAACGATACTAGTGCAGCGTGTTCTACCGGAAACAAATTCCTTGTGTGTTCTACATACTTGGCAATAAAGATGATTCTGATTCTGATATGTGTATATATATATATATATATATATATATATATATATATATATATATATATATATATATATATATATATATATATATATCCGTATATATATGTATACATATATATACATACTGTGCGTATATGTATATAATATATTGTTTATATGTTGGGGGCATTGCATTTTGAAGTCATCGGCAAATGACTTGGAGGGCATTTGCCATAGCCTGAAGAGTGCCACATGATTTTCGAGACATCCTAATATAAATGAGACATCTGCAATAACGTAGTCACATTTGACAAAATGTTCAACAAAAAAACTGATAAGGCAAGTACTGTATATGGAGGTTTGACCCATTAGACGAAAGTGGCTCCGGAGACCCTGTAGCTGAAAAGGTGTGCTTATTTATTAGTTTGTAAAGGGAAATCCCTAGTGGTTAACATGATACTTGGAAACGGCTGCCGAATGCAAAGCATACCGACCACAGCGTGCCAAAGCACGTCATTGTCCCACTTTCACTAAGTATCTTGTCAGGTTTTAAATATCAGATAAATAATGCCACCTGTCCACTCGGTCAAGTTGTCTGTTAACAGCGCCAAGTAGCAGCTTCTTCCCTTTGCAGTGCAGTCCTTTTGTCTTTTTGGAGGCGTGCATGTCCAGTGGGGCCCTGATGCGAGTGCAGGATGTCTGGATGCACTGGGGGAGAACCTGCTCTTCTGGGCCAACCCCATTTGTCCCCGGAAACCTAATGGGAGACCCGTAGGGGACAGTTGAGGGTGTTAAAAAGCCAGCTGTCGGTCACACCATCAATGAGCTGAAGTCTAGCTCTAGAAAAAAAGCTAGAAGCACTCTGAGGCCCTGTCGAGTGCAAACATTGCTTGTCTTGTTTCTGTATGAAGCTGCCCACACTCATGAACATATCGGAAACATCGACAACTTCCCCAATTTAACAAGACGACATTTCCCAAATATTGGCAGCTCCTTACACAAATACATTTGCCTTTGGACACAAGAGGGGACATCGCACATTGACGTTGGAAAGACATGTACTGGAGCTAGAGAGACTAGTGATACAACTGGATTACAGAGAAATGACTAGTCACAGCTCCTTTTCTGTAATCATAAGCTAAAAGGCTTCAAGTTGCACTTTTGGAAACCATACAAGTACGGGTTTGATATGCTCTGGTTGGTGGACCAGTGTTGAAAAACCCCAGCATCACTTGAGGCTTCATTTTGCCAAGACATTTTGGTTGACGCTACACATAAATGACATAAAATGTGGCTTTTCTGTGAAAATTCAAGATGAGCCGAAAATGCACCACAACCTTTGTGTTTGATTAAACCTCAAAACGTTTAACTCATTCAATGCCAGATGTGTAAAAACGTGTCCACTCCAGTGCCTGGGTTTTTGTCATTGTTACTCGAATTCCAGGACCCACAGAATATTGAGTATTAGGACTACATAAACATTCACTGGAGCATAAGGAACCTCAGACTCTCTTCTTTCAACAGAAACAAATGGTTAATTCCTAAATTATATGGGTCTGGAGTTATATGAGCTTGAAATGAAGGCGGCTGTCAAAAATACAATGCAATACATACTCTACATATTGATTTATATAGGGCTATAACAGCAGCTGAAACTGCAACAGTGCGCAAACATGGAGAAAATGGAAATGCTGCCCTAATGAAAAGGAAAAAAACATGGCCATGGCCAGCGCTTTATTGGCACCCAAACAAGAAAAAACAAAATCCGAGCAAATTTGGGAATGGCGCTCTGTCATATTTTCAATTCCCAAATACATTTGTGAATGGCAGAAAATGAGTTAACGTGCAAGTGGTACTGAAACACTTTGCAGTTGGACATTTGCATTCCAAAGGTTACAAGTTTATCTGTAAAGGTTATGTAGTGTATTTAAGGTTCATGAAGTTTTTTTTTTCCACCCGAAAGCTGAATATTCTGTAGTTTTTGTGAGTAATGTAAGATGCCTTCAACTTTGGTCTTTCGGATAATCAAAAAACACAAGGAGGTTATATTAGAGTAGTGGAAGATACTGGAGTTGTCATGGCCGCACGTCCAGGTTGTCATTTTTGTGTTTTACGACTTTTTGCTATAATGGAAAAGTCTACTAGAACGTTAGTCCATTTTGCGTGATTGCCTTCCTGCCGAATTTTAAAATCGAATGTTAATGTAATCTTGATGTTAAGTGAAGAAACATCTTCTTCTGTTTTAATTACAATTTGTTGCTATGGACACTTTCAATTTTTTCCATAAGATAAAAGTATATTTTTCTCAACTGTTTTTCATCAGCTGGGCACATTTTTTTTGTACAATCCACAACTTTGAACCCTGTTACTGAGAATTAAAAAAGTCATCAATGTTGTAAAAAGAAAAACATTGAAATGGTTGTCCAATGTTGTTTCAAGAATGTATTTACAAATGTGTACATGCTATCTACTTCCTTATCCCTACTTTGAAGTATGGCATTTTAGGGTGAATAATTATAAGAGATGGGCATTTTACAACATTTTTCAATCGTCATCTGTTAGTGGCCATAGTACCCGTCAATTTTTTTAAGCCCGTCATTATTTTTCAAGCTGAACCATCTGATTATCCGTAAATCGGTAAGTCAGTAAATCATCATTTCAGTTTGTCATTTTTACCTGTCTGTAAATCTGTATCACAAAAATAAATAATTAAATAGTGACATTACCATGTTGTGAGTCGTCAGCAAAATCCATCTGTTCGAATAGGTCCGTTGCTATGGTTTGTGGCAATTTCACTGACTTAAGTCAGTGCTTAATTTGTCAATTATTTTTATTTTTACCTGTCAGCGAAATTTGTTTTTTGACGGACGTACGTCAGTACTGCCGAAATGCGCACCTCAGGTAATTTCCAGGTGCGTGTTTTAACTAGCTTGGGACATCAAAGGGATGGGGCAGTGCCAAATTGCCTTTTAGCTTTGAAGGAGTTACAGCAGGAGACTCATTTGAGAAGACACACATTGTCATGTACAACACTCGGAGGAGAAACAACTGAAGATACCACATATCTTGTCTAATGCATTGGCGATGGTTACTTTCACCAAGCAAAACACAGTAAGAATAGCATGTTCAGAGTTTTGGCCAACCCGGCCGGTAACACCCGTCACACTGCCTAAAAGTGATACAGCATTAAAGAGGAATTAGGTCTACATGTTGCATACCAGAAACTAAAGGTACCACTGTCATCTGCATTAGACGAGGGGGAACTTAATCTTGGTATCCTCAGTTGCTCACTTACGTGATGGAAACACAGCCTTTAAGGTGTGAAATGAACACTCTTCTTCTGTTTTGCCAAGCAGGTGAAGAAAAGAAATCACAAATATATATATATATATAGAGAGAGAGTGAGAGAGAGATGGGGATGGAATTTCAATAGTGGGCACTAGAAAAAAAATCAAATTACAAGACACAAAAGTATGTCACAGCACCTATTTTAGAAGTCATTGCATATTATATTTGTTGCACAAAATATAACATCACATTTTTAAAAAATGCTTTCAATAGTAACAGGGGCTACGTTACAAGAAACCAACCTCCTCAACCCCATTTTGAAGAATTTACAAAAGTGTTTTTTGTTTTGCTTGTTTGTTTCTTTTTGTCAAAGTGTTGAACTAAATCATGCAAGTGAGCTTTGGAATCATGCTGGCCTACACACTACGTGAGCATCTCTTTGTACAGCAAACTAATAAGAAAGAATTCGTTCAAGCACAAATGGTGTTTAAATGTTGTTTTCGAGACAGCAGAAAATTCCAAAGGTTATACTTTAATCAAAAATGCTTTATAAATACTCTATGTATCTACAGTATATAGTAAAGTACAGTTTTACACATTGTAGGGCTTTTGTCATCAACATAAAAATAGTTCTGCCAAGTATTAGTCTTAAAAGGTTTTATTCTCATTGATCGTGCACATCTATTTCCACCATCAGCCAAAAATGTCCTTGACTTTGACCAATGAGATTCAAAAGAAACTAAACAAGAAAGAAGAAACCGAAGCACAAGAGTATAAACACCATGACAGGCCTAGTACTGCAAAGGAGCGTGTACCCTTTTGGTCTTTATCCGTGAGGGAGTGTCTTGGGAGTATCGCGAAGGGGAGTCCGTGAGAAAAACGTCGACATCATCAGGCACTTCTTCAAGAAAGTTGGAAGGAACAAGACCGTTGTGTCCGTTGAGCTCACCCTAAAGTGAAGGAGTACAAGGATGGTCACACTTATTTTTCATTTAAGCTTTTTGTCCTCACTCAATTCCGCAGACTTGTACTGTAGAATGACTTTTTTTGCCACCTCCACTAGTACCATGTTTTGTCCTATTAAACCTGCCTGCTGTAGTGCTGCACAATCGTAACTCGGCCCTGGTACTACGAGTTGCCTACTTTTCTAGGATATACTGCACTGCAGCGGTGGCCAACCAGTCAGAGATGAGGAGCCATTATTTTTTTTATTATGTTACTGCAAAGAGCCACACGCACACACACAAACACGCACGCAGACAATGCACGGATGCACACACACACACACACACACACATGACCATGCACACACGAACATTGCATGCATGACGAGCAACAGCCGAACTGCCCAAACATAAATGAAACCTAAAAACACTAACACACAAATCTTTTTTCCCCAATTTCCTCCTCCCACCCTTCGCAGTGCACTTGGGACAAATCTGCCGGCTCTCGGGCGATTGCAATCGACTTAGCATTTACCACTTAGCACCGATTTCTGCGCATGAGTGGTGATTCAGTCATCTGATTGGCTGCCTTCTATATCAATCAAGTAGCTGGATTGATGATAGGCTGATGTGGTTCGTTCTGCGTATTCAGAAACGTTTGAGTGGAAGCGCCATCGGCGAGGCATTTTGGTTGTCGTGTGAAAGCCCGGGAGCCGCAATAAAGCAGCCAAAGAGCCACATGCAGCTCACGAGCCTCAGGTTGGCCACCCCTGCTGTACTGTATGTTTCTTACTTTGCCGCCTCAGTTTGTTAAAAGTGGCACTGGTTGCTGTGACACTAAAGGAATACATGTTAATGCATACCAGATACTAGCGTAGATATATGATATACATATTAACTCATTCATACTAATTGCCATGAACAAATTTACCCGGGAATTGAAAATATGACATAGAGCGCCATTCCCGAATTTTTTCGGGTTATGTTTTTTCATGCATGGGTGCCGATAACGTGTTGGCCATGGCCTTTGGCAATGTTTTTATCTTTTCCACAAAGGAGCAGCAATTCCCCCTTTTCCATGCTCATGCTTTGTTCCACCTTCAACTGTTATTAATGGCGCTATATAAACCAATATGTATGTATTGCATTGTATTTTGGACAGCCGCCCTCATTTCAAGCTCATATAACTCCAGACCCATATAATTTAGGAATGAACTCGATATCTCTGGAACCAAATCAAATAGAAATGAACTTTTTTTTCTAATGAAACAAGAGTCTAAGATTTCAAATGTTGGATTGAATGTTGATGTAGTCCGGAAACTCAATATTCTGTGAGTCCTGGAATTCGAGTGACAGTGACAAAAACCCTGGCACTGGAGTGGACACATTTTTGCACTTCTGGCAGTGAATGAGTTAATAGAATATAAAGAACGTATCAACAGCTTTTCATTTATGGAATTTCAAGTTTTTTTTTCTCTCTCGGTGGAGGGCGCCAGGGAGCTTGGCAATAAAACAAAATGAAATAAAACGGTTGGAGATCAACAGACATTTTGGTGATAACAGGGTGGGAGGGAGAACTGTACCCAGGTTTGTCAGTGGGAAAGCATCTACCACTCAATTCTACATTTTATAGAATACATTTGTGTGTAGAAATTTTATATACAACACACAAAATACTATAAAATGTGAACAGCACAGGTGTGAAAGTCAAGGCCTGGGGTCCAGATCTGGCCCGCCACATCATTCTATGTGGCCCACGAAAGCAAATCTTGCATGTCAAGTTCCATGATGCTTGCTAAAATCTGAACCAAAATTTCAAATGATCAGATGTAATCCACAGTAGAACCCAATGTGAGCCTGTGTTGAGGGTTATCTCTGCACTGTCGTTGAGGGTTCTGATAACACCATGGTCTGCGATCCAGTAGGTGACAGGAGTCAAAGAGAAGGTACCGATCTGTGGGCGTGGGTTTTCTGGGTACCTCAATATTGTGGTATGTCTTTCTCGGCTTGCATGTTACAGTCCAAAAATGACAAGGTGTCCTATTTGATGTCTTCTCATCCTTTCTTTCTGGCCTCATGGTTTAAATGGTCAGCAAACAAAATCTACTTTGATCTGTCATCACTGCTTGCACCAGTTGATGGGTTAAGTTCCTCGAAGGAATCCAGTGCTTTTTTGCCTTCTACTTTTTCCATGTCTATATTGGCCACAAGTCAAACAGGATCTTCCTGGTTGCCTTGATTCAGCCTTTAAATTGTTTTCTGTGTCTGCTTCCCTTTTTGTTTCTGGGTGTTTTCACATATGGCATAATATTTTGAACGTAGGAGTGCAACCTCCTCATGATATCCAACTCAGGGAAGGCATGTTTTTCACTTGCCCTTGGTGAGATAAGGTAGTGAAATAGCAATGATAAAGTGTGCTTTGCTTCTTGTTCAGTCCTCATATCATCACATTGTTGTTTTTTCCCCTTCACCCAAAAGGTGATAAGCTTGTTATTCTGCATCATGTGCTGTCACGCCCACAGCGAAGCACATATGGAAGGAAAGAGTCGAGTTTGTAATGTGGAAATTTGGATTGAATTAAATTAAATGTTTTAATTGGCATTTGGCTCTTTTGGTACACGTGTGTCAAGTATTTCCCTGAAGTCAACATTATTGTTGACTTCTGATGGTAAAACTAGTCATTCATCAATTTGCTGACAGCAGTGTGTGTAATATGTGAGTGGGATTAAACATTTATTTGGCTTCCCAAAATTCATAACAGCCCTCCGAAGGAAACCATATCTTCAAGGTGGCAAATGTGCTTTGATGTTAAATTGTAATAATAATTTACTGTGATAACAAATATATGTAATGTTTGAAATGAAAAAAGGTACTTACATAATAAAATCCATCTTCATCTATTTCCCCAAAAACTGTGATGACATCCCCAGCACAGAAAGTCAATTCAGCCTGTCAGAATGAAAAAGCAGAATACATGAAGCCGATTGTTATCCATTTTCACCACAGTCTTTGTAAAAACATCTATTTGGTGAGAATTGGGAAGTGTTGAATTGTGTCCTCTAAATGAATGTCAAGCATCACACTAATGGAGATCAGTGTCAATTGGACTGGAGCAACTGAGAACATATGTTGGGACTTTTGAAGAGAGGGTGGCGGCACATAGGGGACATCTCTTCTGTGGCATCATCGAGGTAGGACAAACAAGCCAAACGGTTGTTGTCCAGTATGCGGTGTATGTACAGCATGGGGCAGACACGCTCACACAAAGACCACAGTGAGGAGGGGAGACGTTAGCTCAGGCATTGTGGAGCGGTCTCGTTTTAGTGACCGCCCTGGACTGTGAACGCCAGCATCAGCTTTGGACGCCCACACTTAAGGAAGGAAAACACACACAGAGCATACAGCAACGCATCCTCCTCAACCTCACTCACCTCATCATCTAGTCTGTGGCCCGCACACTGTGTCGGTGGAATGGGAGTGCCAATAAAAAAGTCAGAGTGAGTAAAAACCAAAGGCTGGAAAGAAACAATTCATGACACGTTTTACCCGGACCTTTCTAAAGGCAGACTGACTTGTGAGATGACAGCTATGTCATTTCACAAATCCATTTTGCCTCAGCTTCAGGCCGGTACGGTTGTGGTGACACTATATACCAGAATCACCAACTGGTTCCTTTTGGAGAATTGTATGCATTTTAACTTCAAAATGAAAGAAGGATGCAAAACAATGTAAAATGCCCTAAAGTCATTCATCTTCCACACAGCTTGATCCTAATTAGGGTCGATGGGGTGCTGGAGCCTATCCCAGCCGTCTTCGGGTACTAGGCGGGTGGCACCCTGAATTGTTTGCCAGCCAATCACAGGGCACACAGAGACAAACAACCATACACGCACACACTCACACCTAGGGACGATCTAGACCAGGGGTGTACAAAGTCGGTCCTTGAGGGCTGCTGTCCTGCCTGTTTTCCAGCTCTCCCAGGAGCAACACACCTGATTCAAATGATCAGCTCATCAACCAGCTCTGAAGCAGCATCAAAATGGTCCTGATGATTTGAATCAGGTGCGTTGCTCCTGGGAGAGCTGGAAAACAGGCAGGACGGCGGCCCTCGACGACCGACTTTGGACACCCCTGATCTAGACTATTCAATCAGCCTGTCACGCATGCTTTTGGAACGTGGGAAGAAACCGGAAGACCGGTATAATACCAACTAGGGCCTGGGGAGAACATGCAAACTCTACACAGTGAGGCCAGACCGGGTCTTAAATTCGTTACCTCTGCACAGTGAAGTCGGTGTGCGAACCACTTGACTACCGGGCCACGGATTGTTTTTCAGGTGCCGATGAATGAATTAATGAATGAATGAATGAACAAATAAAAAGTGCACTGTGTATTGTGTGTTGAAATGAGGAAAACTACAATTCTAAAACAATTCTGTTTTCGTGGCCTCTTCTAAAATTACGTACAATAGTACCGAAACAACTATAATTCAAATCAACCCAGAAAGCTCATTCATTCATTCTTTTTCCGAACTGATTTAGTCACCAGGCTTGCGGTGTGTGCTTGAGCTTATCACTGCTGTTTTCGGGCAGTAGGCGGGGGACAACCTGAACCGGTTACCAACAAGGCACACAGAGACAAACAAACCACCCGGTCTCACATTCACACCGAGGGGCAATTTGGTGTCTTCAATCTGCCTGCCATGCATGTTTTTGGAATGTAGGAAGAAACTGGGTTCTCCCCACGAAGAACCTGCAAGCAAACTCCACACAGACCGAAGTGGGGATTGAGCCCAAAGCCACTGTGAAGTCAACGTGCTAACGACATTTCCATTTTATTTCATTGAGCAATGGGTTTTTTAATATTGTGTTTTCATTAATTTACCTTCAGTGTCATAACCATTGTTAGAACAAATAGCTTTTTAGGGAAAAGTTTTTGTGTGATATTGTTTCTTGGAAATCCAATCCAAAAACATGTTCAGATTCGAGGAACACATCCGCTTTGGCTTGGTCTTTGTCTGCTGATTTTTGATTTTGATCCTTTTTCTGATTGCCCTTAAGTTTTACTCAAAAGTAACTAGCAGTAAGCGTCTACGTGTCACGGTTGATTTGTTTGGGACCAACAAGTGGCTCTGTATGGCTCTTCCACACCTGTTGTTCATCATGTCTTAGTAGGTTTTCTGTTAAAAACACTCCCAGCCCAGTGTCGTGTCATTGCTTCTGATGCTGTCTCTGTTGCTGTCCCCATTCTGTTGGTTTTTGTTTATCACTTGTAACTGGCGGGTATCTGGTTATTGGTTGCCACGACAACAAAAATATAATTTATATATACTTGTTGTTCTGTAAAAGTGTTTAATGTCTATATGTGAAACGTTATATGTGTGTTTTTCTAAACAATCGTCTTTGATACTTTATTTATAATGTTTGTCATCGTCACTTCCGCTTCCGTGTCAGGTGTTGTAGATAAAAGCGAGTACGGCGAGACAGAAGGAACGAAAGTCTCGAGAGAGAGACACAAGGAGAGCGACCGCTAGATAGAGAACGAGTCTCAAGAGAGAGACACAAGCAGAGTAACGAAAGTCTCGAGAGGGAGACACAAGCAGAGTCACGAAAGTCTCGAGAGAGAGACAAGCAGAGCAACGAAAGTTTCAAGTCTACGTCGTTTATCTACTTTCGGTTAATAAGGTGCACACGGTACGTTATTAATTTCCTTATTGACTGAATGTTTTGTCGAACTTATTGTAATGTTGTTGTTTCAATGTTCTTTATAGTTTTCACGGTGTTCAAGTGTTTCACAATAAACGTTGTGACATCAGTACGAAGCGTCATCCTTGACCGGGGTAGATACATCACTTTCAATTTTGTTGTTTACGCAATGAATTTTGTTGTTACTTTTACTTCTTGTTTTCAGGACTTGTTTTGGATTTAGTTTGCTTGTAAGCTTTTTGGGGCCCTCCATCACCACATCAGTGACAGTAAAAGGTGAAATTCAAAGGTTATTTCCAAGTCGATACATCAAAAATAAAAAAATGTGTTGTGGCGGGCACCGGGACCGGGCATCTCACCCAGCAGGTGTACGGGAGGGGGCGGGTTTATGTCACATATATTTCACTGCAGTTTCGGTTTTATTTACTTTCTCCTTGTTAGCAGTTGGAATAAAGACGTACTCCAATCGACCGTGTGTTCTCATTCCTCAACTGCTACACTGGTGACCCCGACGTTCGAAATGTTCATGGCAGCAGATGAAGTGATATCTTCCACGGCCATACCGCCACGACCGGCGCCTCAGCTCGCAGCTTACGCCGCGAAGCTGCCCGAGTTTTGGAGTAGCGACCCGGCTTCGTGGTTCCAACATGTGGAAGCGCGTCTCTCAACGTCGTGCCGTCTCTCAACGAACAGACGACTCGTCGTGTGCTGCCTCTCTTGCGTGCACCTCCACCGAGCGAAAAATACGCAGCGCTCAAACACCTGCTGCTCCGACGGTTCACGTTGTCGGCCTCTGAGAGAGCAGACAGGCTTCTTTCTCTTCCAGGACTCGGCGACGGAACAGCAGTGGACCTGATGGACAAAATGTTGTCGCTACTGGGTTCGGATGACGGCGGATTCCTGTTCCCCCACGTGTTCCTTCGCCAGCTACCGGCCTCTGTGCGCGCCGTGCTAGCCAACTCGACGTGCCTAGCCACCGGCGACTACCGAGGTTTGGCTGAAGAAGCGGACCGGGTGCTGCTGGCATCACGGAGGTTCGCCGTGCAAAGCGTGACGGCCGAACCCCTCGGCGGAGCGGCAGTGAACATCGACCCGACCCTAGTAGCCGGAGTGGTCACGCGGAAGCGACACGAGAAAACCCTCTGTTTTTTCCACCAGCGGTTTGGCGCCAAGGCCCGACGCTGCACACCACCCTGCACCTACGAGGCTCCGGGAAACGCCAGCGCCGGCACCCAATAGCGGCCGTGGGTGCCGGCAACGAAAGCGAGCTGCTTTTTATCACAGACTTCTCGTCAGGTAGACGTTTTCTGGTGGACAGCGGGGCACAAGTAAGCCTGCTGACGCCCACGGCCTCGGACAAGACGGCAGGTGGATGTGGGCCTCCCCTGCGCGCAGCTAACGGCTCGCCCATCGCCAGCTTTGGCACCAGGTCGGTAACTGTGTGTTTCCACGAACGAAAATTCGAGTGGGACTTTATTGTGGCCTCGATTACAGTTCCGATAATCGGCGCGGATTTTTTATGCGCTCATGGACTGCTTGTGGACATTGCTAACCGTCGTTTGATCGACGCCATCTCTTTCGCCACTTTCCCATGTGAGGCTGGAGGGCTTGGAGCGTTGACGCACGCAAATTATTTAACGTCAGGTAACGTTTATGAACGCCTGCTTACCGATTATCCGTCGTTAACCACACCCGCCTTTTCCAATGCCGATACAAAACACGGGGTACAACATTTCATTCCAACGGTTGGCCCGCCAGTTTTTGCCCGCGCTCGTCGCCTCGACGCGGAAAAATTGGCAATGGCGAAAGGGGAGTTCGCGACGATGGAGCGCTTGGGCATCGTGAGGCGTTCCAACAGCCCGTGGGCCTCACCATTGCACATGGTGCCCAAAAGTGACGGTTCTTGGCGGCCGTGCGGTAATTTTTGTCGGCTTAATAATGTAACCACACACGAACGTTACCCAATTCCGCACATCCAGGACTTTTCCGCACGTTTGGCCGGAGCCGTGATCTTTTCCAAAGTTGATCTCGTTCGCGGTTATCACCAGGTTCCAGTACGGGCAGAAGATGTGCCAAAAACTGCAGTAATAACCCCTTTTGGCCTTTTTGAATTCCTCCGTATGCCTTTTGGCCTGAAGGGGGTGGCACAGACCTTTCAGAGACTGATGGACTCAGTCTTGCGAGGCCTAGATTTTGTGTTCGTCTACCTCGACGACATTCTTGTGGCCAGCCCTTCACCAGAGGAACACCTGTCGCACTTAAGAACGGTTTTTAAGCGTCTTGATGTGCATGGCCTTATCGTTCACCCTGTGAAGTGCCAATTTGGTTTGCCCAAGATCGATTTCTTGGGGCACCGCATTTCTCCACAGGGTGCCATCCCCTTACCCGCCAAAGTGCAGGCTGTGGTGAATTTCCCCCGCCCAGCCACAGTTAAAGCTTTGCAGGAGTTTTTGGGCATGATAAATTTTTACAACCGGTTTCTTCCTCACGCAGCCGACCTCCTACAACCCCTCTACGGCGCCTTGAGAAAAAAGAAGGCTAATGACCCCGTCGAGTGGGCCCCGCAATGAGTGCAGTCCTTTGAACGAGCCAAGGAGGCTCTTGCGGGTGCAACTCTTCTGGTCCACCCGATCTCAACCGCACAGGTGGCCTTGACTACCGACGCGTCTGATGTTGCCGTAGGGGCGGTGGTTGAGCAGCTCGTGGAGAACGAATGGCAGCCCCTTGCATTTTTCAGTCGGAAGCTGCAAGATAACGAACGCAAGTATAGTGTTTTCGACAGAGAGTTGTTAGCACTCTATCTTGCAACGCGCCATTTTCGTTTCCTCCTCGAGGGGCGCCGGTTCACCGCCTACGTAGATCATAAACCCCTTACATTCGCCATGTCCAAGGTGACCGAACCGTGGTCGGCCCGACAGCAACGGCATCTAGCGGCTATTTCCGAATTCACAACAGACATTCGGCATGTGGCCGGCAAATGTAACCCTGTGGCCGATTGCCTGTCACGCACGATTGTTTGTTCAGTCCAGCTCGGGGTGGATTTCTCAGAGATGGCCACGGCCCAATCTGAGGATCCGGACATCCACGAACTCAAGGCAGCAGGCACGGCCCTGAAACTGGAGGAGGTGGCAGTGTGTGAAGGGGGTCCCGCTCTCCTCTGTGATGTGTCTACGGGTCGCACTCGTCCCGTGGTTCCGCAGGAGTGGCGTCGGCGAATTTTTGATTCAATTCATTCCCTTTCACACCCTGGCGTCCGGGCGTCAGTCAAACTACTTGGGGCCAAGTTTGTCTGGCCTGGGTTAAGAAAGGACGTCAGGAAGTGGGCAGCTGCATGCGTGGCATGTCAGCGCGCCAAAGTCCACAGGCACACCCGGGCGAACCTAGAAACTTTTCCGATTCTGGCCAGGAGATTTGACCACGTCCATGTGGACCTGGTCGGGCCCCTCCCTCCTTCGCAGGGTTGCACACATCTCCTCACTATGGTCGATCGGACCACTAGGTGGCCGGAAGCTGTCCCCCTGTCCTCCACAACCTCGACAGACATTGCCCGCGCATTTCTGTCATCCTGGGTCGCACGTTTCGGCACGCCGTCCGATATCACTTCGGACAGAGGCCCCCAGTTTGTGTTCGAGCTCTGGTCGGCCATGGCGCAGTCCTTGGGTGTGCAGGTACACCGCACTATGGCCTACCACCCACAGGCTAACGGGATGTGTGAACGTTTCCACCGGTCACTTAAAGCCGCGCTACGGGTCGCACTATCGGACGGTAACTGGGTTGACCGGCTTCCGTGGGTCCTGCTCGGGTTACGTTCAGCTCCTAAAGAAGACCTTAACGCCGCTCCGGCAGAGTTAGTACTCGGTCAGCCACTCCGCATCCCTGGTGAACTCCTGCCTGAAGCTTCGGGTGCACCTTCTTTCCCCCTTTTGCCAGGGGAGCCCCTGGCTCCAGCACCATTTCACCACGGCGTCCCCAAAATATTCGTTCCGTCTGCTCTCAGGTCAGCCCGTTTCGTCTTCGTGCGTCATGATGCCCACCGCTCTCCCCTCCGGCCGCCGTATGATGGCCCGTTTAGAGTGCTCGAACACGGGGAAAAGAGTTTTGTGCTCGATATGGGTGGGAGAAGGGAGGGCGTTTCTATAGACAGACTCAAGCCGGCTCACATAATTGCAGGCGAGGACGTTTCGCCGGCCCAGGTCCCACGTCGCGGACGCCCTCCAAAACCTCCAGCCTCTCCGCGGCATGCCAGGGTTGAGTGTCGTTCCCCCACTCAGTTCTCACCCGGATCACCTGCCCGAGCAATTTCACCTTTACCACCGAACGACGGACTGCATAGTCGTTGTCGCAGGCTGGTCAAGCCCCCTGCAAGATTTTCGCCTTGACTGTCCTTCTGGGTGTTCTGGGGGGGGCTGTGTGGCGGGCACTGGGACCGGGCATCTCACCCAGCAGGTGTACGGGAGGG
Organism: Hippocampus bargibanti; assembly: GCF_051943395.1. NCBI lineage: Eukaryota > Metazoa > Chordata > Actinopteri > Syngnathiformes > Syngnathidae > Hippocampus > Hippocampus bargibanti. Next base: position 19,230,537 of record NC_142737.1, on the reverse strand, counting down.
GGCGGGTTTATGTCACATATATTTCACTGCAGTTTCGGTTTTACTTTACTTTCTCCTTGTTAGCAGTTGGAATAAAGACGTACTCCAATCGACCGTGTGTTCTCATTCCTCAACTGCTACAGTGTAGCTAAAAATGTAAAACTTATAAATTATGAAGCATTATTCATGATGAGAACTGCATACAGACAGACTCTGCATACAGACTTCAGTCAAAACAAATGTCCTCAAATTTATATTAAGTGCTCATTCCATGTATTTTTAAAAACATTTTCATTATAATTACTGTATATATTTTTGTCTTTAATTCCACATAGGTGTCTAATTTGTAGGAGGCCAGTACCTCAATATCAATGTTTGGGGAACTCTCTCTAGGGTCGTAGTCATACAGTGCCACCATTCTGCGGGTTGTCATCGAATGTTGACGACCACTCCGTCTGTTTCTTTCTGTGAACCAAGAACAGCGTCAGCCATACATATTTTCACGATAGGATCTCAAAGTCAGGAAATCAATCATCTGCGATGGTTTTACTTTCATATTTATTATTATTCATCATCAATCATCAATCATTCTGATTATTGGTAGTAGTAGTAGTAGGTGTTGTAAGAGCAATCTTGCATGATGTGTCACATTTACTGGAACCACATGAGAACAAAAAAGGGATCAAAATTCTTATCAAAAGTGCGGGAAAAAAGTGGAGGTCATGAATAGAAATGTTCAAAGGGAGGCATGAACCCTGGTTGTGAAAACCATAACTTCACATTACCGTCACTGATGATTCACTTCTCACTTTGTCCGAAAGAATATATTTATTCCAAAATTCAAGAATTCTAAACTGATGTCAACTTCAGCTGAGCTTTAGGGGGCTTTGAAATGAAGCAAATAGTCAATAGTTAGAAGTTCGAGCAAGAAGGAGAGAACAGGGCACAGACCTCGCTTGGACTTTCTGGACCTTCGATTTATTGCACGACCATCTTTGAAACGCTCACAGTTTACTTTACAGGAAAGAAGAAAATGAAAAAAATGGAAACATTGGAGAAAAATAAAGAAGAAAAGTCAACAGCAGAGAATAATACAAGAGACAACAGCATGGTGTCAGTGGAGGTCTCCTCACCTAACTTGTCCACAGGGGTATTGAGCGGCAGAAAGCCCTGTTTGAGTAGCTGGCCCATCATGTTACCATCCTCTGTTTGAATTTCAGACACCATATTGCAAGGAATCAAACCCACTCGCGCTCGGATTTCTGCCCTATAGAAGCCATCCGTGTCTTTATTTCCAAACACCTAAAGGCAAAAGATAGATGAAAATATGGGTAACGGGTGGGCGAGAAAGACGATTGAAGTGACAGATTGCAGGAAAAAAAACGACTTACAAATTCAAAAGACATCAGGAATACTCAGAAATTGTGGCATATATCTTATTGTCATAATATACATTGGAGACATCTTTATGGATGCCAATGCAAGTTGTAAAGCAGTGGTTTTATGTAGGATAAGGAAGGAGACAATAGACCTCAGCAGAAAACCTCTCATATACTTCTGGGACTGACTGATGTAATTTGGCATTTAATGGCAACACAATCATCTGGCAGACGGATAAAGTGTGAGATCTTGTTGTGGGCAATGCGAGGACTTCAGTTGCGTTTCCAGGTCAAGCCCTTACCTTGATGACTTGGCCCTCCTTGAAAGGAAGCTCCTCGTCAGCAGCATCGGGGTTAGGAGACATGGACAGCGGGTCGTAGTCAAACAGGGCCACAAAGACACGCGTCAGCTCATCTGGTTCTGATTCTTCCACGTCATCCAGCGAGCGGCGTCCCCTCCCGTGCCTGCGTCCCCCGTAACTGTCTGAAACAGAAAGGAGGCCTCTGCTGCTACTATTGGCCTCAAAAAGCCTCATGGGCTGCCGTGACGATCAGAGCAGAAGATGTCTGTTTGTTAGAGCTGACAGGGAAGTACTTGACACACATGTGTACCAAAAGAGCCAAATGCCAATTAAAACATTTGATTTAATTCAATCCAAATTTCCAAATTACAAACTTGCCTCTTTCCTTACATATGTGCTTCGCTGTGGGCGTCACAGCACATGATGCAGCATAACAAGCTTATTACCTTTTGGGTGAAGGGGAAAAAACAATAATGTGATGATATGAGGACTGAACAAGAAGCAAAGCACACTTTATCATTGCTGTTTCATTACCTTATCTCACCAAGGGCAAGAGAAAAACATGCCTTCCCTGAGTTGGATATCATGAGGAGGTTGCACTCCTATGTTCAAAATATTATGCCATATGTGAAAACGCCCAGAAACAAAAAAGGGCAGCAGACACAGAAAACAATTTAAAGGCTGAATCAAGGCAACCAGGAAGATCTTGTTTGACTTGTGGCCAATATAGACATGGAAAAAGTAGAAGGAAAAAAAAGCACTGGATTCCTTCGAGGAACTTAACCCATCAACTGGTGCAAGCAGTGATGACAGATCAAAGTAGATTTTGTTTGCTGACCATTTCAACTATGAGGACAGAAAGAAAGGATGAGAAGACATCAAATAGGACACCTTGTCATTTTTGGACTGTAACACGCAAGCCGAGAAAGACATACCACAATATTGAGGTACCCAGAAACTCCTGTCACCTACTGGATCGCAGACCATGGTGTTATCAGAACCCTCAACAACAGAGCAGAGAAAACCCTCAACACAGGCTCACATTGGGAAGCCTCTGACAAACCGAGCGTCAACAAATGCCAGGGCCAAATGAAAGTGAGTCATGACGCCCAAGTCTAAAGACTGAATCAGGACGTGAAATGTGATGGCACCATATGTGGTTTAACAGAGAACAATTGTTTAGTATTAAGGACATTTGTTTCATTGCGCGTACAGTGCAACAACACCATATTGTTTACCACTGCCAGGGAAAAGACACGTAAATTTAGGTATAGGCTTAAGGACTCCACACCTAAACAGTAGACCCAAAAAAACATTTTGAAAAAAAAGGGTGAAACGTCTGCAACAAGCAATGTAGCAGTTGCCTTGATTCAACCTTTGCAGATTACCATGACCTGTATGACTGATAACCCATACAGACAGGAAATACTCAAGAGGTTCTCGATGAGGCCAGTGAGGGGGGAGAAGGGAGGGGTATGATGAACCTGCTATCAGTTCTTCATACGTCTTATGAATCATGTCGTATGTTTCAATGGTCAGTCTGAACAATCTGCCTGACGATTGATTAAAACTAATGAAAAGTGTTGTGGATGATAGAAAAAGGGATTCATCGATGTGAACAACCATGATGCACAAGAATGCTACATATTCTTCAAATGATTTGGACCTGTTTCATTCGAAATATAGTTGAATCACTAATGTCTGATACCCCTAAAAGGATATGCTCCCAAATTCGAGCAAAAACTTAAATAAAAATAAAAATATGCCTTTGTCCAACACATATATTGAACATAATCATGGATGACACCATACAGTAGTTCCATGTCCACCTCACACAATGAGCAATTTGTCAATCATTGTATTGTTAATACTCTCACCTGGAGTTTTTTATGCTTGTTTGACCACTAATGACTCAAATTATGAGTGTATCTAGAACAGGGGTGGGCAAACTTTTTGACTCGCGGGCCGCATTGGGTTCTAAAATTTGACAGAGGGGCCGGGCCAGGAGCATTTGGAGGGAGTGTTTGGGCCGGAAATACTCTGAACAAGTTATGTCCATAATTTATAAAATCACTTCAAATGACTTCGACTGAGCGTATTTTACAAAGATTCCACAGCATATAGCTATAGTTTACGTTTTAAGACTTGCGCTGAATATTCATGAAGTCTTGTTTTCGAGTTGATGACGATCCCCATGTGACGTCACGTTAGGACCGCCCCTGACAATGCATACAATGGATTTTGGGTACTTTGTTTGGTCTGAAAACTTCGTGTTGATGGTGAAATTAGAAGGAAAACACGTAAATAACGCCATGGTGAATCGTTGTGTGTTGCACCAAGACAACTATTTGATATTCGCTGACACAAATTCCCAGCTGACAAATCAGCCCATTTCCAACGGCGCTTGGGCGCCATCTTCTGCATTTTCTGGGTGCTACATTGCTGTCATTGACGGCTCGAATTGATATGGGAGGACTCCTTGAATCAATTGCAAACATTTATGCGTTCCTCTTCAGAACTATTTGAATCATATTCATAACTGGATGAGTAACAAGAAAACATCTTCTCCGAATCTGAAGCCATTGTTTTGATTCTCGATCAAAGGCAAGATGTCTTGGCGTGACGTCACGAACAGGGGGGTGGGACCTTCTGAAACTGACCATTTCCGGATTCATTTTGAAGTCATTTTTATTGGTGTTTTTCATTTAACTAAAAATATCAGCCTGCCTGATTTGGGTATTTTAGATGCTATAAAACGTTTTTCTGATGTCAGTGGGAAACAAAAACAAAAAATGGTGCCGGTTGTCCTTTAAATGTAGTATGTACAAACCTCATAGCACAGTAAGAACACTACAACCCAATTTACTAACTGTCTTTCAAATGTGAAAAATATCCCTGATCAGTTAATAAATTTGTCTCAAGGAATATGGCATTTATATACTATTTCGCAGATACTTGGAGGAGGAAATGGAAATAGATTAAAATAACATATGCACTGTGATTTATTTTAATAAGTTTCCATCGAAGGGGCAAAGTTAAAGAAATCAACATTTATTGAAAAATGGAATGACTTTCAACATTCAAAACATATTATTACACAACGAAATATTCAAGCTCAATAATACCTACTTATGTTAAATTCCGCCAAATCATAGATGGTTTGTCCTGACCGCGCGCTCAACAAACTCCTCACTGACGCTCGCGCCTTCACGCGCAAACAATACACGTGTACCGTCGCCGAGCACACAAACCTAGACTACCTGCAGTTGAAATTTACATACTCGGCACGGCAGCCAATCAGAAGCCTGCTTCTTTCTTCCTGACTTTTGCAAGCGTTATAAAGTCGTGCAATTGCACGTCATTTTCCAAAATAGATGCACAGAACCTCAGACCAGAAGAAAGATTCAAAAGAAGCTAACAACATATGTGACGCTACAAAACGTAAATTTACATTAAACCGTGACTGTAAAGTGTACGTGAGACTTATGAAAGGGGCTTAGTGGCTCGTAGGAAGCAATGCAAACGTTGCATTGTGCACCGCAATGACAGTCGAGTACTGCAGCAAAATCTACAGCCATGCACATTTACTGTAAATTAAGCAAAGTAGCATTTATAGTAGGTGCGTTCTTGATTTAAAAAAAAAACTATACTTTGTGACAATGCTTTTTAATGTGATTAGTTGTCTCATTGTGCTTCAAGTTGTGAAAAATGGGGCAGGCAACTTTTCAGTTATCTGCCCTGTTGTTCGCTAACTTTTTGTCATGAGTTTTAGACACTGTTTGTACTATAATTTGGGCAAGTTCGGCGGGCCGGATTAAAAAGCCTAACGGGCCGTATGTGGCCCGCGGGCCGTAGTTTGCCCATGTCTGATCTAGAACAATCACATTCTGGCAGCAACACTTTGGCCCTTGACATTTATTAATGCCATAGTCATGAATAAACGTGACCAGGACCTTGAAACAGCTTGCATTCCACTCAAGGAGTTACTCTATAAATTAAAAAAATCTTGCAAGATTGAAAGTAAAAAGTGAAACCTGGTGCAGAAAAGATTAGAGAAATGGTGTCGAAAAAAAGGTGGCCATTTTTTTACAGTAACCCATCGCAGTCGTTCAGTTCATCTTGGCAGAGTTTGTCTTGATCATAGCCTTTCATGGTGTAACCCACTAATGGATTACAAAAAGTGCTCCAGTGCTTCACGACAGCTCTGGCTTTGAATCCTTTCTCGATTAAACTTGAATTCTCAACAAATAATGGTGCAATACAAATCCGGTATGCTTTAAAGACGGCAAAACAAATAAATGTATGAAACTGAACCAAACTGGTGCTCAAGGGGTATTGCAATGCATAGTGATCAGGCAGAGTTGAATGCTTCGGACCTCTTGCAATCTTTCCCTGTCCATTCACTAAGTTAGTCGGGTAACTGAACTCTTCGTGAGAAGCTGCGCCACATACCATATTGATCCTCTGAGGACACAGATGGCCATAATCTCCGACCAGCTACACTCTCATAGTAAACATCCTCCTTGACAGGTGAGAGGTTTCCCTCACTCCCCTCACTGTTACTGTCCATGGTGATCTCTACAGAAGACACCAATCACAGCATTATGGTCAGAGATTCTCCACACACGCTCACACTGCTCCACCACATGACCCATTTAATCATTCAGGAAGAGCTGGATGAAGAACGTGAAGGAAGGGGTTGGGTAAGTGGAAAAACACAAGGGTATGGGGAGTCAATTTTGAGTCTTGTAAAACAGCAATGCTTGCACTGTTTACAAGGGCGACTTGGAAACATGTTGAGCAACTGTTAATACATTTTAGGTGGGTAACGTTCCCGCACAACTGCACATGAAAATTTGGCCAGTCCAGCTCATGACTATGTACGTATCTACAGAGTATGCAGACACCCGACATGAGAGGGCCACGTGATGATTATGCACGATGGAAATGATGGACAGCTTGGCTCACATGGGGAAGGGAGACACATGGTATTGATCGCAAAAGACATTAGTGGCCCTCTGGGTGGTTTTGGGATGCCTCCTCATTGGGTGACCTCACTAACCAATGGACGGGATGGGCCGTCGCTGAGGGGGGTTGCCGATGTGAACCGACTTCCGCCCTGTATGGTCCAGACGGTTGGCATTTCCGTGAGATGGTGAGTTTCCAATGAGCTTTAGAATAAGAAGAGAAAAACGGTTATAACAATAAGCAAATTATTAAATCATGGAGTAGAGTTGTCATTTGACATAAAAAAAACAAACAAATACCACAAGTCTATCAAAACAACTAAAAAGCCATAAGGGCAAATGATTGAGTCCATTTGTCCTTAGGAAGGCTAAATTATAGGAAAATAAAACCACAAGAAAACAAGGAAATGAAATCAACCCCCAACATAGCACCATGGATTGTTGTTAGTAGGGTCACATGTTCAACTAAAGACCATTTGTTTGATTTGTTTTGCTCTGTGCATGTCAGCTCCATGACAATTAATGACCAATGGTGTTGCAGGAAATAAGGACAGTTTTTTACTTGAGGATGGAAAGTGTGACAATCATCAAAGTGCATCATAACAAAATATGAAACTTTTTTTGCCATAACAAGAACAAGAATTAAGGTAGTCTGACATAATTAGCAACTATGAACTTGCTATGTGTGTGTGTGTGCGTGTGTGTGTGTGTGTGTGTGTGTGTGTGTGTGTGTGTGTGTGTGTGTGTGTGTGTGTGTGTGCGCGTGCCTGCGTGTGTGTGTGCGCGTGCGTCTGGGTGGGTGTGATTCTGCATCGAAGCCTTGCGCACAAGGGTCTTGTTCAACAAGTCATGAAATATGACCGATGCAGCCAGCAGACAGATGGCGTAAACGAACACTTTTCACAGTGAAGCAGCTTGGCAACTGCTGTCCTTTAAACGGGAATCTTAGCCATAAAGACATGACAACTCAAAACTTGTTAAAATGGCCTTTAGGTGAATAAAAGCTTGGCTGTATCTTAAAAAACAAGGAAACACCTGTCAGTCAGAGAACAAGCAAAGTAACTTCCACAACATAACATAAAATCAGACCAACCATGAAATGCGATCAGACAACGAAACCATCAAATGATGAGAAAGGGAATAATCGTGACGAAAAACACACAACATTCATAAAACAAAAATTGACCACAGTTTTCTGATTGTAAAGTACAGCAGAAAGTGCGAATAACACACCAGCGACTGGTCCCAGTGGATCCTGGACAAAGACTGGGCCCTAGCCTCCCTGTGAGGACTGTAATAGACCCTGTCCAGCTCGTTCAGCCTTGCCTCACTCTGGGCGCCCTGCCGCGGGTAGTTCTGTAGCCCAAAGTGTTCCCGGTTTTTAAAGTCACCAGTGTGGACGGACTTTGCAGAGGTCATTGGAATGTCGGCAAACTCCTCTTCCACACTGCACTGCCGTGTCAAAGTTCTCTTACGGCCCATGGCAAGCGCCCGCCTTTCTACCGGCCCTTCACAGTGGATAATGCGCATGGGGGTTGCGTGGGTATAGTAACCTCGATGACCCCTGCCCAGAGATCCTTCTTCTTCACTACCGCAGTCCAAACCACTGTCAGGACTCTTGGTGGTCTGGCGGTTAGTCCAACCCAGTATACGGCCGTCTGCACTGTAGTAGTCGCGGATATCAGCGAAGCGAGGGGATGAGCGCTGGTGCTGTAAATGGTGAAGGCTTTTGCCGGAGGAGATCCGGTTGTGCTTGTAACCGTCATGGCTGTACGTCCTCCGTGCGGCGCGCAGGGTTCCCGGCCGGCCGCCTTCCTCGAAGCGCAGGCTCTGACCCATGTTGTCCACAGCATCCGTCTCTTCCTCCACTTCCGGGATGCTGTGGAGACGCTTGCTACGCAGCGATTTTTGCTTTACCACCTCCCTCTGGAGGTCCCAGCAGTCTCTTTCCTCTGCAAGGTCTTGCCGCTTGTAATACGCCTCCACAAGAAAAAGTTCCACGTGTTTTCACAGTTCAGCAAGTCAGTTCAAAAGGTTAGGTGTTTTGGAAGGGGAAGTTGACACGTGTTTGAAGGTTTTTAAACACAGGCAGGAAACAACACAACATGTGAATAGAATAAATGGGGGGAAGACAAAATAAAGACATAATTAGTAGTAGTTATTTGTGGCAAGAAAGCAACTCATGCAGTCTCATTCCGTAAAAAGAGGAAATGGCATGCTCTGAACAGGAATCTGTGGAATGATGGAGTGACAGCTGACTAATAATGTGGACACAAAGGTAAAAAAAGGACATTTGCTCAGGAAAAGGGTGACATGGTCAAAGCCAAAAAAATGTTTGTTGATTGACTTGTGAGGGGTTGAGGAAAAAAAGAATCAGCTCCAATAAATTTCCCATAAACCAACGAGAAGCTGAGGACATAGAAGTACCACTCAATATTGTCACTATTTACACTTGCAAGGCGCTTCCAACTGTGTTGTAACAGATAGCACGTGTCTACCACACCCAAAGCATTCTACTCCTAATTAGTTAAGTTGATGTGTACTGTAAATGGAAAATAGCTTTCACTTTTGTACCGTTGAAGTGCTGAAAGTACCGTATTTTGGAAAGGGGGGTACATCTTTTGCAACAGTTACACACAAATGGCAATGAAAAAAAACAATGGTGAATTTTAATTAAAATAAACAAACAGATGAATACGTTTTGTGAGTTTCATATTATGGGCCATTTTGATTTTCGACAGCATGTAACACAACACTGAGTGACCATTGTTGTTTTACATCCACATTGAACAAGTGACCACAGATCACTGCCAATTGTAAAAATTAAATCCCACAACATGACAGACATGAGCAAAGGTGAGTATTTACATTTAAGTGCCCACTTAAATGAGATTCCTATGCGCACACGGTATGCCATGACCCACTGAAATTGTACATTGGTATCATTTGTCTGAGGTACCTCTATACCAATATATCAGCTATATATAAAATCACCAAAGCAATGTCTTAAACTAGTAAAACACAAAGCACATGAAAATGCAGCGCAAACCAGGATTGCACATTGTTTTAGTCTTCAGCTGCCACCCGGTGTCATGCTATACTAACTATTGTATGTACTGGATATACAGCCATTCTCATGAGCTCAGCCTTGCATTAAGCAGAACTGGAGGGTGAAGGGAGGCAGGGTTAATTCAGCCAGGCAAAGCCACTGTGGGCTTGGTTGCAAGAAAAAAAAGAGAGAGAGAACCTAGGAATGGTGATTCGAAACATTTGCTACCCAACTGGACCATCCCACCATTTGCCATAACCATTGTCACCATACCGAGATGTGCAATCCTACCTTTAGAGAGTTGTGAGAGTTGATACTCCTCCTGCGACCCTCTTCTAATTGCATCTCAGAGTAGAGATCTTCCTCGTCCTCCTCCATGATGTCGGACAAGTCTGATCCCCGGCTGCTCTCTGTATAGTACTCCTCACTATTGCTGTAGTGGTGGTGATGATAGTGATGGTGCTGAGATGAAACAAATGAGATAATTTGTATTGTTTGTTTTTAAAATTGTTCTCTCCAGATGACACAGGTTCTGCATAGAGACGTACAAGTAACTACTGTATGTGCACTATGGCAATAACATGCAATTCATACATAAGCAACAGGAGTAAAGCAGAATGACATTCATAACATTTTATATATACAGTGAGACCTCAACTTACAAACTTTTCGTCTTACACACTTCAAATTTCTGAAAATTAAACCTTATAATAAGCACTATTTTCATAATACACACTCACCACGGCTGGCGGAGTGATCTTCGGCGGAAGCATACGACTGAACAGCACCAGGGGTTAAGTCAAAGTCAAAGTCAAAGTCAAAGTCAGCTTTATTGTCAAATATGCTAATATGCATGACATACAGCACAGATGAAATTACTGTCCTCTCGGACCCAGCATGCAAGGCACTTATAATTACTAATAATTATTAATATAATTATTAAGTTACCAACAGTCCTTATGGAAGGTGACTGTCCTTCCATAATCCATCAGCGACCATTAAAAAGGTAAATAAAACTTTATTTTACAGCACAGTTTATTGCTTTAATTACAGTCCTCATGTAATGTGCCTCTCTTTCCAAACAGCAATTCCGTTTGACCTTCTGTTAGGGTAATTCGCCATACAAACATCTCTAAACATCGCTCTGTAGTCTTTGTTTACATTTTGAATTTCCTCATACGTCATATCTTGCCTACACGATGTCGCATTTTCATTACGTCACATCCTGTCACGTCATTACTATGCGCCACATAAATACTCCTGCAGCCCGTTCGTCTCTCTCTCTCTCCATGCTCGCTCCTCCGTCCACACCGCAATGCCCGTGCTCTCCCAATTAAATCAACTTTCTGTTCAAGACCTGGCTCCCTGATGATTTAACCATCGATCTCCATCTACACCCGTCGAAGCAATGAACAAAGGGCGAACGATAAAAAATAACCCAACACCTTCGACCTCCAACGCCATTCCATCAATGACCATCACAAATGTAAATAAAGTGACTTTATGATACAATGCAGTGTATTTCTTTCATTACAATACAATAGTACATTTATTATACATAGAATAAGGTATGTTGTGTGTAGTTTTAAGGCTTATTTAGTTGAAAAGTGTATTTTATGGAAACCCGGGAACGGATTATTCCCATTTTAATGGTTTCCTATGGGAATTTTTTTTTTTGAGATACACACTCTGTCTGGGAACCAATTAAGTTCGTAAGTTGAGGTCTCACTGTATATATATATATATATATATATATATATATATATATATATATATATATATATATATATATATATATATATATATACACATGTGTGTGTGTATGTATGTCAGATAGGCCAGACTAAGATGGTTTGGACATGTTCAGAGAAGAGAGAGTGACTGAGGATGCACAAAACCAGGATGATAGATGGAGGACACTGATTCGCTGTGGTGACCCCTGAAGGGAAAAGCCAGAAGGAAAAGAATATATATTTCTTTATTGAAATAGGGTGTGCAATACCAATCGTGCATAAAGCATTATGGAGACCAAGGAACTCAAAAGGAAGGTCTAGTCTCAAGTTGTGCAGGATTTGGGTATGAAAATATTTCACGAGGTTTCACCACATTGCATAGCACTGTTTGACTATTCATGTTCAAATGGAGAGAGTAGCGCATCACTGCAAAACTACCAAGAACGGACTTCCCACAAAACGAGGAGCACACCGCCATAGAGATATGGCCTATTGGATGAATCACAGAGCTCCACTACTAAGGTGGTGCAATCTGTCCATACGAAAACTACTTGTCATACAATGCACACATTTGGTCTACAAGAAGAAAGCTATTTCTAGAAGATAACCATAAAAGGTCTGTTTTGAAGTTTGCAATTAGACACATGGGAGACAGAACAAATGTGGAAGAAGTTTTTCAGGTCAAATAAGACAAAATTGGGCAAGATGCAAAACGTTATACTTGGGGTAGCAGTTATAACTGCGCATCGCCTTGAAAACAGTGCCCCCACAGTCAAAAATGGTGGTGGAATAATCATGGTCATGAGTTGCCTCTCTTCAGAAAGAGAACGAAGATAGTGGGCGCAGAGTATCTTTATGTGCCCCATTATTCAATTTCTAAAAAAAGTTTAAAATATTGAATGAATGCCATTCCATTTCATAATCATGTCTCACTTGGTGTTGATACTTTACGCCCCAACATGTCATTTTTATATCTTTATGGTTGAAACCTGAAACATGGTAACAGGCCCAAGGAGCGAGTTGTTCTGCATTTATGCCCCACTGTTATGTAAACATGTGGCTGAAATATAAGGTAAATTTAGCCTCCGCTGGTTTTGTGCACGTGCACTTATTTGTCTCAGTGTAAACATCTCTTGCACTGGAGAGATACAAAAATTGTTGACCCAAGTTTGGCCATCATGGTGAGCAAAACTGTACGCCGCATTTACCATGAGACAAATTGGGTTGAAAATAATAAAACAAACATGTAATGTCTCATTATGCTCTGTACAGTAAAAACACAACAGAATAATACTTGTCTGCCCAGTTCAGAGCCTCTTAGAAATTCATCCACCGAAGCCCCTTTTCGTCTTGCATGAGGAGAATCGTAACCATCCTCCTCCTCATCGGAGTTAAGTGGGTGTAGGGCGTTACCCCGCTCGCTGAAAATGTTCCTCTTCTCCCCCTGATGAGAGATAACAGATCATTCCGTGTCAAGATGCGTGCCGTGTTTTATATATGGTTTGAATTATTTGTCCTGTGCAACGGATGGTTGATATACCGTATGTGTATGTTCCTGAAAAAGGTTTTCAACTTGCGTCTCCTTACTAGTGCATTTCAATCGATAATAATGAAGTTGCAGATGATTGACAGCGAAACTTTTGTCATACCCTGTTGCCTTCAGCAAACACTCTCTGGGCAGCTTCCCTGGCCATGGCCTTGGCGATTGTGTTGGGGATGGGGACTCCCTGAGGCTGCGGCAGGATCCTCTGAGGAGAGGGCGAACGGCGTGTTTGGAATGGCGGCGGCTCCAAGTTGGGTCCGCGCATCGGAGGCAGTGGAGAAGGGGTGCGTTCCCAGGGCGGAGGGGGCCGTATGCTCGCCTCATGCTCTTTGGTTTCTGGCTCTCTGGCACTTATGAGCGGTTTGGACTTGGGCATGGACTGGCGCTGCAACTGATGATTGGCGTGGGGCAAAGAGTGACAGATGGGCTGCGAGTGCGTCTGCGCGTGGGGCAGAGTGTGTGGCTGGGCCCGAGGCAGAGGCTGCACCTGTGGCTGGGGATGAATTGGCGGATATGTGGACGGATAAGGTGGATGAGTTTGGGAGATGGCAGGAAGAGACGGTGGGTGTGGCAAAGTGTGCAGTGGCCCAGTAGTTCGATGCGACAGACGAGGAGAGCCCAATAGATTATGCGGGATGATGGCCACAGGTGAATCCTGGGACTCTCCTTGAGTGGACAACGTCCTTACGATGATCTCCTTGGCCTCCAGGCATTGGATTCTGTTTAACTCCACTGTCACATAGTCTGCTGTAGGGTACAAAACCTCTGCAATCTGCAAAATAAAATCCCAGCGGCATCAACAAAATATTTTATGCTAGGTACATTTATGCAAGTTGGTGTTGTTCTAAAATCCCTCTTTCGTTTCTAAAACCTGAGGCAGCTGGCCAACGTGAAGCCCTTCCTTTCGCAACAGCATTTAGAAACTGTAATCCGATGCCTTTGTTACATCTCGGCTGGATTAGTGTAATGCACATTATTTTAGAGTCAGCCAGTCCTCCATCAAGTGTCGCCAGTTGGTCCAAGTTGTTGGTGTTTGGAGGAGGGAATACCATGCTTCAATTCTGGACTTTCTCCCTGCCTTCCTGTATATTTTAAAAAGCCTTTTATGATTCTTTCATTTGTCTTTAAAGTTTTCAATAGACACCCCAACTCACTTCTATGACCTCCCCAACCTCTGCATCAAGCAAGTAGACCAGACACAACTCGACGTGCCGGTCTCTCGAATGATCTCCTTTAGACAAGCAGGGTGGCATCACGTTTATCTCTCTATCTATCTTCAAAACTCGTCTTAAAAAACATTTTTATTCTTTGGCCTTCTAGTTTGTATGAAGCTGTGGTTGTTAAAAATGGTCTATAAATAAAATTATACACTACCTACAAAAAGTTCAGGTGTAATTTCAGGGTGAATCTATAGTACACAGGTAAACTTTTGAATCCACGGGTTCTAATAAGTTTCGGAAACAAGGATCTGAAATACAAAATTCACAAAAGATCCATGAATTCATTAAAACATTTGCTGGTTTGATTAGAACTGATATTTCAATAGTCATTTTCATCATGCTGTTCGGGTTTTTATGAGCCAAAGACAGTTTAGTTCAACAGTACCTCGCCATTACTCTGTTTCAAAATGTATTAATAGTGAGAGAAATGGCCACTGAAGTGTCATTGAGTGTCATCAGCAGGTTTCAATGCACATGTAGAGAAACTGGAAGATCCACGCACAAGGCATAATCCTAAGAAATGTTCATGGTTCAAACAGCTGTTGTGAATTTGTCCTCTAGTCCTCCAGCACCTTGTGAGAGAAGAGCAACGTGGGTCAAAACATCTGAGTCATTGAACAGTTGACCTGTAAAATGTATAATGCATTTTACGTTCATCCTGAAATTTTACCCAAATACACCCCACATTTTTGGGAGTAATGTATGAGTTAATTTATTTATGTTAATCTTTTAAAACATGCTCCCTTTGTTTGTCTTTATTAAACTTGGGTTCTTTCTTTCCTTTCCCCTTCCTTTCATAACTTTGCTGCTGTGTTACTTCAGGGTAGAGTAAACGCTGGCGAGAATAGCTGCCGCTGATGATGATGTCAATGAAAAAAGTCCTTATCCCGTTTCTGTAAAGTGTCCTTGAGAGTTTTGAAAGGCGCTTTGAAATTAAATGTATTATTATTATTATTATGTAGAAGAACGAACACACGTATGTTGTTTTGTTTTTTAGCTGGGTATTGACATTATTACCCTCCTCCTGAAGGTGGCAAAAGAACACCACTAGACATTTCACATTGCTTCACAAGAATAACAACAACCTGGTACCTTTTGTCCCTTTGTGCATACAGCATAGCCAATTACACTGGCACCGTTGGAAGTACCAGCGGTAGTCAGCGGCGGGGGCTTCCATTTAACCTGCAGAACCCCGGGCGTCTGACCACACTGGACTTGAACCTCCTGTGGGGGGAGTGGGGGGCCTGGGGAATATGAGTGACAAGATAATTAGTCATGAAAGATAGAATTAATTTGTTTACGCCACATCCCTCTGATGATTTGGTGAGAGACAAATTCCATAGTTCTCAATCTTGTAGAGTGACTCACCAGATGACAGTTTTTTCTTTATTCCCAAGCAGTCAAATAAGTAAATTACACTTTCACAACAGCTGTAGCTGTAACAGTGCTTTATAATAATCATTTAACCCCCCAAAAACATCATTTCATCCATTTTCTATACTGTATTACTTAAACTGTCCAAAGCAGCTTTGGTGAATACCTAGTGACAATGGGTGAAAAAAAAGGTCACTGTTGCCAATAAATCAAATGGCCCATGTAAAGATGGCCAATCATTCATTCTCACATTTATTCCGTCACCTAGTGGGAACTGAACCCACCCTGTCTCGATTATAGTCAGAGAAGTCAACCACTGCACTGATCTTTTTTTCCAAATGCATCTTATATTTAATTCAGAGCTTTGACGACTGTTAAGCTGACATATTTTATCACAGAAATGTTCATACTTATTACTGTTTTCCATAATACTCACAAAGGAATATAGTAATCCTTAAAATCATACTGAGTTTGTTCCTGTGAACATTGCATCGTTTTACGTAACAAAGACCAGTTAATATGCAAAATACAGCGACAATAAATAAAACGATAAACTGACTAAGCCATGGGAGGAGTCTGTACATAACTTTGTGGCTGACCCCATCAGCACTGTAGCATCCCAACTATCATTTTTTGTTGGATACCCTAACAAAGTTTGGTTTTTATAAGTCCCGGTGCGATAACTGTTGTTGGTAACTGTTGCCGAGTTTTCCAATCTACAAGCAGTTCATCTCGTCCTCCTCATCAATAGTAGTGCAGTGCAGAGGAATACTATTTTAAGTGCCTCTAATTAAATTGTTCAATGGATGCATAATGAAATGAACTCTCTGCAGGTTTTCTCATTGGATTCCAACAGAAAAAGCACAGTGTGACGCCTCTGAGGATGCCCCTCTCTCAATTCATCATTGTGTCATTTCTGTGCAGCATCCCGATTGTCAATCAATTAAAGCCTTGCCTCCTTCTCCTTACATCTACAATAACTCCCTCAAAGCATACCAAATACACATCCCAAATACATTCATCTCCCTCCTAATTGCCTGCTTTCATGTGCTGTAAAAAATTGAGTACTAGTAAATTGAAAAATAATGAAAAACTATCCATCAATTTTCAATACCACTTGTCCTCATTAGGGCCGCAGTCAAGCTGGAAACTTTCATGGATGACTTTGGTCCAGATATACATCAGACTGGTCATTAGCCAAAGGCAGGACACGTATTGACAAAATGATTTCCATTCACCTTCATTCATACAGTCTGTTGAATTACGGTCTGATTTGCTAAAGGAGATGAGATGCAAAAACTGTCATGAACTTCAATGCTTGGTTTGGAAGATGATCTATTAATGGAACACATCCAAAATTGTTTGTTATAATTGCGCCAAAGTGCCACACACTTAATTTTCCACAATTTGACACGAGTTTGTTTAATACATACAATGTTTATCAAACCTGAGATGAATTGTGATCATTGAGTTTCTTTCTTTAATTAAATACCGGTTCTACAAGGCAAACCAGCACACAAAGTGGTGCCAGCAGAGCACATAAAGAGAACCCCAAAACATATGTACAATGTAATTTTGGACTTTTTGAATGACCCAAGTGCTGAATTGGATTCAGTCACATCAGGTAGTCAAGTTATTTCACCTGGCAAAACTCCTTTCAACTTGCAATTTTTGTGATGTGCCAGTTTGTCAGTTCAACGCATGGTGAGAATAGGGGTGAAACCAACGTCTACAAAACAAAACAAAGAACTTTGCTGTGGTTCAGGTCACTGCTAGTGCCCTAAGACTGGAGAACGGGAGGCAGGAACCACTCCAATCTCTGATGTACCCAGACTTTGCGGACACACCATACAACTAATTCCAGCTTAATCTTGTCAATTTAGTCACAAACCTAAACAATACCTGCTCATTGTTACATGGTCAGCAACATAGTAAATCAAGTGTTTATATAAATAAACGGTTGAAAGGTTGAAAAGACAACATTTTTAGGTTAATGATTTTTTTTTTGGGTTGTAATTCTGCTTTGCTTTCCAGGGAAGATTCCAAAACCAGACCCTGAAAACACAGGGCAAAAGAGAATATAATCTGAACTGACATTCAAAACTTTTTTAAAGCGACGGTATTATTTTACAAACCAAAGCTCTGCTAGGATCACTAAACATATAATTAGCTATCTTGAATGTACAGTCTGGATTGGCGAGTTAAATTTGCCGACTCACCTGCAGCTTGAGTACAGAACTCCACAGAGATTTCCCTCTTGTCCCTCTGTTGGGCCGGAAGCTGCCAAGGCACCTGGTGCGTCTGTGCCACTACCTTCACTTTGTGAACCGTCATTGGCTTCAGGTTGAGGAATTGATATTTATACCCGCTGGCCTTTATCATGTCGTACTCTGCCCCATTGAGGAAGAGCGTATGACTGTAATTGCTGTTACTGGGCATCCAAGAGAGCTCAGCGGAACACTGCGTGATGTTGTCCACCCGCAGGTAATAAGGGGCCACCACCACGTCTTTTCCCACCAGTATTGTGCACCGGAGCTCGTCAGACAAACCGCGCTCTGTCACGCTCTGCACGGAGATCCTGTAGGTGTTGGTTGCAAGATTGAGTTTCTCAATAAGGGACTTAGTCCTGCCCCCGTAGGGCACACTCATTCGGATATCTTTGTCCACCAAGACATTGTAGCCACTGATGGAGCCCCAGCCAGGAGGAACCACAGGAGGGTCCCAGCCAATAATGATGCTCTTGGCCAGTTGTTTAATCAGGTTGATGCGGCGAGGATAAGGCACAATATTTTCACCAACCTCGTCAATATTGACATCTAAGGTTCCCGTCCCATTAATGGAGGAGCCCAGGAGATCCATGCCCAGGCCGCTGCCGCTGTTTAGACAGCTTTGTTTACTGTCAGACAGCAGGCTGCCGAAACCTGTCTCCATCCCCTTGCCAACTCCTGGTCTCTGAGGTCCCAGGCTACTGTGGTTGAGGTTGCCAGGTTCTTTAGCTACTGAGTCCCTGGGTTGAATAGAGGTTGTCTCCCCCTGTAAAAAATCCACAAAATTGGAGGGGACGAGCCCCCGTTGGCCATCTAGGAGCTCTCCTATATTACAAAATGGGAAAGAGACAGTTAGCAAATAGGATACAGTTGAAAGTGGAGAACACACCGTATAAGGCACCAAACCTTCATAAAAGCCATCCTCATCCATTGTTCCGTAAACATAGAGGTACTTTCCTGCCACCAGGGGAAGCTCTGCTTCTGGATGCTCATTTGGCCCATCATAAGGATTGTAACTAATACAAAAGCACAAAATAGAAAAATCTTAGCCTCTTTCACATTAATGGATTGACCAGAACAACAATAATATTTTATACTAAAACATACATTCATTTAAAGTTAAAAACACACAATTACAGAACACATCGTGACTAGGTATGACTTTTCAGGTTGAGTAAATAGTAACGCTATATGTATCATTATTTCCCAGCAGCCACGCTAACCACGTTTCAGGCCATTGCGAAAGAAACTGGAAAAGGCGCAACACGTGATGTGAACCGGCATGTGACAGTTTGATAGGGCTTGATATGGCATGCTTCATTCAACTACGCTATGATACATAATTTTGGATGCAGCAGGGGACTGTCATTCGAGTCTGGAATGGTAAAATACATGCAGTATTTTACCAACACGTTTTATCTGTCGAGACCTTGGCCCATGAAAAACAGATCTCAAACAGAACTTGACCGGGTACGTGTGTCACCCCAGCAGAACATGATGGGCCGGTCGGGAATGTAAAAGCGTCCCATAGTAAATCGGGGAACAAAATTAACTGTGCCTTTGACATCAACACTTGAATATGGGGGAAGAAATGTTCAAAATGTCATGGCTCACTGTCGATGAGAAGGTTTCTTCAGCCGTCATCTGTACAAAAGTGAAGGTTTCAGACGTTTCGCAATCCAAGATCACGAACTAAAGTCTGACTGGTCGTTCGGCCCCATCCCTAATGTCCAGACATTGGCGGATATGATAGGTCCCTACTCTCATGGGGGGCAGAGGACCCCCAGTCAGACTTTAGTTCGCTGACGAAGCCTCTTGGATAGGAGGCGAAACGTCCGAAACCTTCACTTATGTACAGATGACGGCTGAAGAAACCTTCTCATCGATGGACCACTCCTGTACGACTGAGAGCTTACACAGACGTATGGCTCACTGTGTTTCGGTCAGTTAAACTGGGCTGCCGTGACCATTGGAAACGTAATGTTGATGTTATGCAATTAGCAAAACAGAAAACTACTGTTGAGATTGTATAAAAAAAAAATCCTCGATATGAAAAAGAACAAATCTTTTGATGATGTCAATGAGATCTCGTACATGAACACAGAGGTAGGCAGGCACTAATGATGATGTGACAGTCTATTCTTTGATTAGGCTCACCTATCATTTATTCATTGCAATTGGCTTTTGGACTGTTACTATCACCCCACCTATCTTCAAAATGTCTTGTTATTTTGGATTTTGTTTTCTTCTTTTGTTGTTATTTTTTTTAAACTTACCTGTAGCGAGCTATACACAAGCGGACCTTCCCTGTAAACCGTGGTTTAGATCTGGTGGTCAAACTAAGCTCTTTGTCCATCTGGAGAAAAAGAAAAATGCAGTTGTTTGAAAAAAGATTCTCAATATATTCAAACAGGTTAGTCAGCGCTTAAGAAGGTAACAAAGCGAATAACCGACAGCTGGATTGCAAAGGCGAAGCACTTGGAAGTGGAAATTAGAACTGATGTCGAGATGCCACTTAGTCTCATGAGCGTTGCTGTGGTTCCCGATAAAAAGGCAGAGCCTACATGCTCCAGGATGATATTTGTTTATGCCTCTGGTGTACTTCATTTGCACTCAATTAGTAATGAATGCATATAAGGAAGGAAAATGAATTGAAAGAATCTAATTTTCACTTCTTCATTCACTGTGCACATGTAACTGTACAATATTCAACTAAACATTATCCAAGACCTCAGAAAGAAGTGTCCTTGCTGAACCGCTGCCTCGACTGCGAGTAAGGAATGTTGGCTTGACAGAGAGGAGCTCGGGTTTGTCTCCACTGGTCTGGAGTGGACGAATGAACTCTGATATCAAAGATCTGCTTGATGGCATTTCACTGCCTGTGGCTCAAAGAAAGTATGTTATCAAACCTTACAATCAAACAACAGAACTGAAGACAGACCGTTATTACAACGGAAGTTGAAGACTATACTAGAAATTATACTCAATCTTAGTCAATCTGTGAATGTATTTGCATTACATAATTTAAAATAATGCAAATTTTCAATATATACCGCCACAATAATCTTCAAATGGCCTTGATCATAATTTCTAATGATTTTTCAACTACAGTAAAGTCTCGTTATATCGATATTCAAGGGAGTCCGAAAAAATATCGATATAACCGGGACTATCGATATATCCGACCCTGTTTGCATGTAATTTTCTCCGTGCGTGCATAGAAATAGTATCGATATAACCGGGACTATCGATATATCCGATATCGATATAACGAGACTTTACTGTACATCTGAGCATTGATGGAAGTTATTTAGGCATACTAATCATCAGAACTGAGCCTCACCCTTGCCTATGGGGCCTGCCAATCCATTTAGAAGCTGGGACAGAGATTTGTTGGGAGAAGCAGGAGATTCACACACTGTCATCGATTCAGTGCTGAGGATGTCGAACCCTGCCTGCAGACGGAACTTCTCCAGCTCTTTGGACAGCAGGTTGAACTGCTCGCTCTGACTCCGACATTTCTCCTCCAGCTCACGCACTTTGGCCTGATGGCGATCAGGTGGTAGGTAGGTAGGAGGACAAGAGTGAGTCAAAAATACAGACATTGGGATACAGACAATGACAATGTTGTGAAATCTGCAGGTTGCCATATGCTAAATAATCAAATGCTGGAAAGCACAACAATGTATTCAGGGATTTACATTGTACATTATATAGTATATAGGCATTACTGCTGATGTCTACACAATAGATACGGACAACTATAAGAGACAAAATGTGATGCATGCATTATAGTAATTCAGGAGTTAATAACAAATAAATGAAAATGCATGAATGGAAGAAAGGTACACATTATTTTTTAATCAAACTGGCAAACACTGAGGTGTTTAAGCCTCATTTTCTCGCTTGCACAACATTCTACAACACAAAGTGGAAACACATACACATCACACATATACATACATATATTACATATATACAGTATATACACTATATATGCAGTATATACAGTATATATACATCACACATTTACATACATATATTACATATTACATATATACAATATACAATATAATACACTATATATATATATATATATATATATATATATATATATATATATATATATATATATATATATATATATATATATATATATGTTGTATATACCGTAATATATGTATATATAATGTGTATATATATATATATATATATATAGATGTAGGCTTTTACTTTTACTATATCATAGATATCATAGATATGATCAAACAAATCAAATGAAACCTTTTTTGTTTGTGTGTGTTTTTTCGATGCTGTAGTGGTTCTGTGAAGTCAGTTCGTATTTAGGCGCGGCACAATAAAGTATTAGGATGCAGCTGTCAGAATGATGCAGTGCAGTTCAACACCACTCAAAACTACTAATATAGCAATAAATTATGAATTAATACATATCTGACTGTTTCAAGAAAACGTTCTCTTCAAAGAAAACAGTTTCCTTCCTTTCTCTTCTATTGGATGTCATTATACTGTACAGATGCACCTAATGTTGCGGCACGTGAGGTCTCTGTCGTCTTTTTACTTTACGGATGCTATGAAAGTTTCATTTGTCAAAACCTTTCATCAAATATGTATTCAAGTAATGGGCTGAATATTTCTCTGTGATCAATGGAAAGAGAAGCCATGTTTATACTGTCAGTCATGTTTCAGTCTTATGTGAGAGTGTGCTTTGAAGGAAGGAGGGTACGAGGTCGGCAGGCAGCAAAGTACGAGGAGAGGTTTCTCACAAAACCAAAATCCAATCAAATATAACCATTATAAGTTTTTAACAAAGACTCTTCTAAGACTATGGTTTGATTGTGCATTTATTCCATGATTAGATGTGATGTTGACCCATTTGCACTGTAACATAAAGTGCCTCTCTACTGATAGTACAAGAAAATATGTTAAAATATCCACTGCATCAATTAAAATAATTCTAAAATACCTGCATGCTGTCCAAGTGGTTCTTAGCATCAACACACACACATAGTTTAAAAAATAGGGAGAGAAAGACAGATAGAAGTGAAACGTACATGATAATCCAAATCCAACATAATAATTAACCTAAACTTGAGGAAAAACAATGAGTGCAACTTGGACGGCTGTTTTGTATTTGGAAGCAAGAGCAGTTGATTCATTCAGAGAATGCAAAAGTTCTTTACTGTAGGTTCTAGCATTTTGCTTGAACATAGGAGAAACACACAGAGCCCCTCAGTTCAGAAGCTCACCTCTAAAAGATGGACAGCGCCCTCATGTTCCTTTTTCGCCTCAACCTGAGCCTGGAAAACACAGGTACGAGATCAACTCGACATGATTGGGGTTATGTTTTCTACTTTTTTAAATAAATGGCGAAATGGTGCAATTTTTATCTCAATCATTTCTGATGCAATCGTTGGACTGTCCTTACACGTTATTTCCAAAATAATTGTAATATATTTCTAAAACCTGCACAAAACAAGTCCATATAGTTAGATTCACAAACACAAGCTCAAGGAGAACATGCATGAACGTGGCGTTTTTGCATAAGCAAGCCTCTAAAAGGTATCGCAACTATTTTGCAATTAGAGTGCACCATTTGCTTATTTGTGACCGACAAGAGTGCTTTTGAAATGCTACAGATAGGATGAGGTCGGGAAAGGAAGGCTGCGGTATGGATGGGGTCGTAGTGGACAGCTATTGTAACGCCAGGAACGACAAATTGTCGGAAAGAAGCCAAGTGTAAAGACTCTTTCAGTTTACTTTCACTTTTATTGAGATGTAGCACAGCCTCCAACAGCAGAACGGTTTGTTGAAGCACATGCGCCACCGGCTGAGCAAACAAGAACAGCTGTCAAGAACTTTGCAGCTTTTACCGTTGAACAACCAGACTTCTCTTACCTTCTGAAGCAGGTCAATCTCCTGCTGCTTTGCATTGAGTACAGCCAAGGCCTGCTCATGCTCCACCTCGAGCTGCTGCCTCCGCTCCGCAGCCTCACGCATATGCTGTCCGCGGGGGGGATGAGGGATTGGAGAACCAGGGAGGGAGGGGGATCGTGCAGGAGGGCATAAAGACGGCTAATGTTAGTGGGACAAAGAGCCAATGCAAAGTGTATCCTCTGCCTTCACGATGAATTCCACTCAATACAAGTGTTACATGCTCGCTCGCATCACACACGCAAAAGCTGGTTAACAGTGTACTGTGTTCTGACCCCATTGCCACTCTGAAGGGTGAGAGAGCGCAACACAGACTCCAAACTGCAGTTCCTAAATAAATCGTGTGACTGCTGAGAAATGATCTTTCCAAACAATATGCAAAAAATAATAATATTGACACCAAATTCTTTAAGGATGACCGTACGATGACAAGGTTGGTGAGTACATTAGAGCACATCAGCGCACAAAACATATTTAGTTGACATTACAGAAATCTTTTTGATGCAAAGCTACGGCATCCTTGTCACACCATTTCTTTTCTGTCCATAATCGTGTGCTTCATAAGTGCAAAATGATGTAACTGAAACTTGGCTAAAAAAGGTAACAGCTCCCTCACTCACGCTGAATAAGAAACGTGATTTGTTCTCAGACTGAGTTGGCCTCTACTCAGATATGATGTTGCTATCAGGCAGGAAAGTAAAAAGAAGCAGTTGTTTAATGTGGTTGGCATTGGTTTAAAAGCTTTTCTTCCAGCATTCAAACCAAAACTAATGCTGATGATACTACAGAGTCTCGCATAGCTGACTCTTGCAGCTCGTTGCTCCTTTCCCAATGACCCACTCGCACTAAGTCAGCCTTTTGCCCATGTCATTTCTCAGCATTCACACTCTTTATTAGAGAAATTGCTAGGTGACAAAACTCTAGACAGAGTGTTCAGCAGCAATAATCACATCAATATTTGCCCCAGGGTACATATGCAAAAATAAATATAAAAAATACATTTGAACTCATTCACTGCCAATCACTAATTTATTCGAGAATTGAAAATATGACAAAGAACGTCATTAGTTTGGGAATTTTTTTCTTGCTATGGTGCCGATAAAGCGCTGGCCAGACCTCCGGAAATGTTTTCCCTTGCACAAGGGGGCAGCATTTCCCTCTTTCCATGTTTGTTCTTTGTTCCAGCTTCAGCTATTGTTAGAGCGCTCTATAAACCAATATGTATGTATGACATTGTATTTTGGACAGCCACCCTCATTTCAAGCTTATACAACTCCAGAACAATATAATTTAGGAATTAACTCTTTTTTTCTGAAGAAAGGAGAGTCTAAGGTTTCTTACCCTGTATGGGATGTTTTATGTAGTCCTAAAACTCAATATTCTGTGGGTCCTGGAATTCGAGTGAAAATGACAAAAACCCTGACACTGGATTGGACACATTTTTGCACGTCTGGCAGTCAATGAGAAAAAAAATCACATCAAGCCAATTTTGCTTCGCCTTTTAGTTAACACAACGCCTGTCAGAAATATAATTACTGGCAGTGGGGATGAATCTTCAGTGCGGAATTACATGAAAAAGGTTAAAAAATTCCAAAGTGTGCCTCCATGTCTGTCCATAACTTCAATACGAAGCAGTGAATGGAGTCCGCTCCACCTGTCATCCATTCATATGCCCCATCGAGTGAACATTTGTGAAACGATTAAGTGAAAGGAGTCAATGACACATGCATCCCAGTAGAAGAAGTTCAAGGATAATGTGTGTGTCTGTGACAATATCATCATGGGGTGGGGGGCGAGACCCAGTCTTGCTCTTCCACTCCGCCTCATGCATCAATAACATTCCACACAGTTGTGTGCTTTTGGCCAGGTGAATATTCAATGGTCTGTAAGCATCCATCAATGAAGAAGCATTCAGAACGGGCTGAACAACAATACTTCCTTGAAAGCTGTGATACCTTCTAATTCGAGCGGGGGAGAGGCAAGTGGGGGGAGGGGTGGGCAAACCATCAAATAGTGGAAAAGAAGGGAAAAAGGCAGAACTTCTACTCTTTCACTGCTCCGGGTCAAACATTCCAGCGCCACACTAGGATGCAACAGACATGACAGGGACATTAGACCAGTAGAGCGTTAAAGCAGCCAGAAAGAGGTACTTTAGCGCAATCGAGGAGTCAGTTCTGGCAAAAGTTAGTGTCTCCTTGAATTGGGAAGGTGAAGAAGATACACTCGTAACCATGGAGCTGCTTTTCTCACCTTGAGCACCTGCTCGAGGTTCTCCAGTTTGCCTTGGAGCTGGTTTCTCTCCCACAGGGCTAAATCTTTCTCCAGTGTCACAGCACCAAGGGTATCTTTGAGTTTGGCATACTCAGACTTTACCTGTGCAAACAAATCACGGACAGAACAAAGGTTTGATTGTAACGCTTCTGTCGGCTTCCTTTGATTTGCTGATGAAAATCACGTTTGACACCCAAGGTGAGTTGACTTTGGGTTATTGCTGCATTCATTGCATGATAAATGCAATGAATGCAATCCAACATATTTCCAAATTAAATGTTTCAACCCAGATGCTGAAATTCACAACTTTCTGCCAATTACCTGACACAAATTGCTCAGGATTTTTGCACCCTTGTGAATCCAGCATCGGGTAGACCAAGACGTACACTGCCTCAGTCTCAGGAAGCTACAAAATCAATGAGTGGTTGCTTATGCATGTTCACATCTTTTCTTAGCCATAATATTCTTTCTGCCCTTGAGACCCTCAATGAGGTGACTCGTGTGTGCAGCCATTCTCAGGGCAGCCTTGCCGAATTCCTAATCAGTCGTTAGGAAAAACTAAATTGTTTAGTATTGTTGCTAGTGTTGGCTTATTACTGAAAAATAAATCAGCACTGTTATTTAAATCCAATAATTGGAAGGAATTTGGGTCTTTGAGTATTTACTGTATGTTTCTATAACGCTTGTGTACGAATATTTGTTGCGAGTTGAAGAAATCTCTCTCCTGGAAGTTGAGGCTAATTTATCCTGAACATGTCAGTAGGATTTCACATTGACTTTAACACTGGCAAGGTTTTGTTTTATTTATGTCTTGAATTTAAAACAATAATGTGGCTAATTCTTTGTGCTGCCTGTTGTGTTTCACTGTCAACAATATAATGTCAATAATATAACATCAAATGCTTGCTGCACACACACACACGCATGCACGCGCGCACACACACACACACACACACACACACACACACACACACACACACATGCACACACGCACACATGCACACACGCACACATGCACACACACACACACACACACACACACGCACACATGCACGCACAGTGCCATTCAGGACATACGTCGTTATTCTTTCGATCATAAATGGTTGCTTGCTTTATTCAGAAGTTAATGGAAATCACACGTGTTTAGAATCAAGGCCTGCTGAATGCTTTTTCTCATAATCAACCCTGATGTTAACAACTCAGGGGAAGCAAACTCAAGAGCTACCCCACTGTCCCAAGAGAACATCAATAACCAGCATCCCACTCTTCTGCAACCCCAACAGCAACTATCTGCCAATAAACTCCTTCATTTAATTGCCATACCGTCCTTAGAGATTAAGCCTTTTTGTTGATTTAGTAGCTGAGTTTTCTGCACTCACTGTAGAAGATGTTTAAGGTCGTGGGGACGAAAGAAAGATGAATGATTTTTGGATAGTCAGAGGATCTGTTTTGTGTCCTACATCAAACAGCGGAACACTAATTTTCCAGTAAGCCCGAGAAAACTTTTACTATGTTCATAACCCCCTTATATATGTTGACATTTACTTCATATTCATGTTCAAAATGAAGTGAAAGGCTCTCACAATCTCTCAAGCGGCATAAAACATTATATCCTGGTGTTTAATTGTGACTGTTATTTTTTAAAATACAATCGTAAGAAATGTTTTGAGATAGACATGGATAACACTTGACTGTTTTTTGGAAGGCTATGGAAGGACTACCCAAACTGGCAGATTCTCACTTTTAAGCATGCAAGTTCAACAGTGGCTCATTTCAAATCAGATATGACAGCAAGTGTGTATCTTGGTTGTCGCCTCTTACCCTCTCATATTCAGATGGTTTATGACTGCCGTTGAAAAACCGTAGGCTTAAGTGTGTGTTCTCCTGGAAAAAGTCTTGAAGCTCATTCTCCTAAGCATAAAAAGGCAGAAGAAAAATTTGATTTAAACTGCCGAATATAGTACATAAAGTGCAGTTATTTGCGCGATATACTGGTGATGGAGGCAGTATTGCTTATCTTAATCTCAGGCTCTGTATTTTCTTCTCCTCTAAATTACATTATTATGTCAGAGAATAATTTTAATAATTTGTGTCACAATAGCTTTCAGTGACAAGGATTAGCCATGTTGATTGTGCCTGTGGGCACTTCCTTGCCCACGAAGTAAACCATTTTCACACACACACACGTGCGCGCGCACGGACACACGCGCACACACACACACACACACACACACACACACACACACACACACACACACACACACACACACACACACACACGCACACACACATGCACGCACACACGCACGCACAACACAGACACACACCCGTATACGTATACAAGTTGTTCATAATACAAATTCCTTAATTTTGGCGATTGTGGCCCATTTTTCCATCTTGTACAACATAAATGAACAGAGTTAAAACATAAGCGAAAACAAAAAACAAATATGAAGTAGTATACAGTGAATTGGCATATACAGTATTTGTCACAATTGTGTTTGTTCAAGTTTCAAGTAGAGGATATTGAGCGGCACTCGCAGCAATGGTCGATTGTCACGAATGGATGCGACAATATCCCCATTATCCCCATTTAAGAAATATCCCTTTCAGTGTTTCTACTCCAAAGGCAACAACAATATGATATAAGAGCCCAGCTCTTTGAACCTGTTGTTATCCAAAAGTGAAAGTCGTGCATGCGGTCCTTTACAAAGTACATCGGAAGCGGAGTATATAGCACAGGTTAAATAGTGACCAGGGTTATTCTGACCAAAAACATTTGCTGCGGTGTGAGACTACTGTTTCGCTGAGGATTCCCCTCATGTGGCAAGGGCAATTGTGTCTGCGTAGCACTGAATACATATGACTAAGAAATCATGACAAAACCAAAGCCTGTTGCATATACACTGACAACATCTTTTCCATTAATTAAGCAAACCAGAATTTGAATTTAGCCTGCAAGAATTCAATTTAGACACAACTAAACTAGACACCCAGATCTTCGGGACAATAAATTTGAACAAAAATAGCAATGACAAAGATCATATAGTGCGAAATATATGAAAAAAAGTGGTCTTCCTGTTTGCTCGCCCTCTATAGTGTTGACACAGTTCCACATTGTCATCTTGAGAGCACAATGCCCAAGTTACGTTGCAAATAGCCATTGTAATGAACGTCCAAGAGTGTCCTTGGGTTATTTATGTGAAAATATTTGTGCAATATAATGTAGTCTGTATACATACAGGAATAACAAATGCAATTAGTGTATTAGTGAGTTTATTGAAGTGTGGGGTATGTCTAGACATGGCCTGACTCAGCTTGGGGTTCACAGATGTGTGCTTAATGCCAAACCGACTGACTCAGTGAAACCACTAAACATACCAATAAAGCAAAGACTCCACTCACTCCTTCCTCTCTCACTATGTGTAGCGGCCCATTTGCGAATGCGCTGTTCACACTTAAAAAAATATCCTTATTTATCCTTTGTCTTTGCCCAAATAACGGGGGTTGTTTACCTGCCAGGCACTCATTGTGAAATGTGATCGATCATTCAGTGTAAAGGCAATAGCTGGTGCAAAATTACAACACATTTTCAAATCTGCTGGCCATGAAATCCTCAGAAATGTGAATCTTCAGACTGAGGCAATTTCAGTATACTTGTGAGGGGAAAAATGCATGCCATGAGGCTGATATAAAACACTGCCAATCACACTTATAACAGACGGCGTTGTGTTTGCAAACAGCTTGTCGTTGAGGAAATGAGGAACAAGACAGCAGGCCTCCAACACCCGACACCAAGCGCAATGTGACGGCACAGAGATGCGCCATAGTCCTTCGACTTGTTGACTATCTGCTGTCTCCCTCTATTGATCTTTGATTAGCACAGTCCATATTCAAGTGTCGCTTGCGAAGTTGCCTTGGTATGACATGCTCAGCTGATGGACTGGAGTGATGCACTTAACTACCAAGAGGATGGAAGTACCAAATGGAAAAGTTCGAGTTTACTGTCATTAACATAGACGATGTGAGCACACAGTCGGTCACCTTGTATACACGCCTATCAGAAATTACAATAATTCATTGAATACTTC
The DNA here is from genome assembly GCF_051943395.1 of Hippocampus bargibanti. NCBI lineage: Eukaryota > Metazoa > Chordata > Actinopteri > Syngnathiformes > Syngnathidae > Hippocampus > Hippocampus bargibanti. The sequence goes on along the minus strand of NC_142737.1, from coordinate 19,200,410 downwards.
ATATATGTTACATCCTTGTGCTACAGCTGAGTATGGCGCTATGCACAAATAGTTTGATTAGCCTCTTAGCCTTGTTTGTTTATTTATTAATTAATTTATTAATTTATTTGTCTGTTATTTAGTGTGATATTGTGAAATCCCCCTACAACGAAACCTCCAGTACATGTGCGAAAACACACCCTAGTGTGAAAAAAATGTTCATGCATTAAGGCTATTCACACTTTTCTACTTCCCTCTACAGCGAAAATTCCCCCCTGTTTGGACATACGAGATCCTTCTTCACAATGTTGTTCACTACAACGAAAACAAGTCTACCACAAAAGTCAAATCCTACTTCAGCCTGCCACAGCGACTCCCACTGTGTAGCTTTAAACTGCAACAGCAACCACCATACTGGTTTACACATCGACAGGAAATATGTTATTGTTTGCAACTGGTTGGACATGTCACTCGTAGTTTTAGACACAGTACAAATGTTGCATTGTTTGGTATAAAATGGATACAATATGGACATTTGCAGACCTATGCTCTTCACAAAGAGTTAAGAAAAGGAAAACTTTTAAACTATAAAGCAGAATAAAAGTAACCAGTAATAACGATGAAAGATGGAAGTAGTAAAGTAAAAGACATTGTGCAAGAAATTGAATATGAAAATGAATTCTGATCGTAAATTTTGCAATTTCTTTACTTTTTTTTCTCTGCTGGCCAAATAAGTGTCATATATGTTTATGCTCATACTTCTGTGCTATTAGAATAAAAAATAAAAGTAAACATCTATGTTTTTTTGTGTGCGTAGATGAAATTCACTATAGTGAAAAGTCCCCTGTTGTGAAAAGTTTCTAGCTGCAAAAATGGTTTTGTTGTAGAGGAGTTCTACTGTATTTCTTTATACGCAAAAAGTGAAGTGGTGTCACCGTGGGGCAGAATAAAATGTCTGGGTACATGTGTAGAAAAAGATTCATTGTGACAATACTGATCAGTGTCTTATAACGAGTACTGCATGGCTTCATTTGGACTTTTGCTGATTACGTGAACTGGTGCTTTATTTACAGCATTCCCATTGTTTTCGAATCACTTTGCTGCATTTGATTGTATATTGTATGTCTGCAACGTTCAAAGAGTTTTGAAAGGGCGACAAAAGTCGAGAAAGACAGAAAGACAAACTAGGTTTGTACTAAATAGGAGGTGACTTTTCTGTCAAGTTGGAGCGCTGTCGCTCGTGCTCACTTCTCTGCTGTATGTGTATGCGGCGGTCCTCAAGGCTCCGTGTGGGAGGAGATAAGTGCTGTTCCGGAGAACAACCTGCCATTTTGCATGCCATTTGGGGTCAGTTTGTCTTTGAGGGCTGCTTAGCCTGGCCTCAGCGGGCTGACAATGACCAGGAGGGAAAGTGCAGCTGTGGGCTGAGAATGTGAGAGGGCTGCTGTAAGGAAAATACTACTAATGGAGTATGTATTTATGGTAGAGAACCAAATACAAAAAGAGATCATCAAAAGAAAAGGGCTTGAGAATATGAGGGGGAACATTTCATAAAGTGTGATGGAAATGACTGCTTAATAGCTCCGAGCGCCTTTCTTTCTTGGGACTCTCTCACTTCAGGTTGCGGTTATCCACCCTTTGGTACTTCTGCTTCCTCAGGTTAAACAAACTTAACTTTGATACGTGGTTATTGAATATGGATTTATATTGTAAACGTAAACAGTGGCAGTGAATTCTACCAGGCTACCATGAGTCTGTTGGGACCAATCTTTAAGATCCAGCTTTCGAGCATTAAAGCAGCAGTTAGTCGCTTTGTCTCTTAAATTCGAACATAAAGTGTCAGAGCCAAATACACTTTATCCATCGTGTAATATAAAATAGTAATAACAGAAACGCCTGCAATCTCTATCTGCCTTATGGGATTGACATAACTGCAGAGGTGAAACCCCCCAAGATCACATTGGCTGCTTATTATGTCGTGGTGGAACACATTCCACGCAATAAAAAACGCCCAACGAAGCATGGTTCAGAAACAGAATGTTGACAATATTTGATACACACCTGTTCTCAAGTAAATATACGGTTTACATTGACAGACCTCCAACAAAAAGGCACACCTGTCACGATGTATGTTTTTGGTTTTGTTTCATGGTTTTCTTATCTCATGCTTTTATTTTCCTCGTTTGGTATTGTTTTACCTGATTTTGTCATCTGGGTTCCCCTTTTTAACCAAACCCGTCCCTCAACCCTTTTTGTTCATGTGTTCCTTGTCTTGTTTTTAGTTTCCTGGTTGCTGTCAGTCATTGTCAGATGATTATTTCTGTCACGTTGGTTTTAGTTACTGTTATGGCACTTTGTGTTTTGTTTTTCCACTGTGACCCTGAAAGTATATGTTTTGTTTGTTTGTTTGTTTGTTTGTTTGTTTGTTTTTTAGAAATACTTTTTTTTCAGCACTCTGTGGCTCTCCTTCATCCTTGCTTTTTTTGGGTCCACTATCATCACACACACTTGTCCACACCCCTGTACACAGATGAGATTACCAGAGATACTAAACTCATGATCAGTTTTTATTTCTCAAAGTCCAACAATCATTGTATTTAATCATATGTTGTTTCCAACAAGAAACAACATGTATCAACACCAAAAAGGCTGAGCTAAATTCAACTTTCGCGCCGCTGCTGTGCCGCAAATAGTGTGTGTTCAAAACACTTAGTGAATAAACAGGAAGTTGTAGCCGTTGAGGAATGAGCACACACGACTAAATGTGGAGACGTGTTTATTCCAACGGCTAACAAGTGGATCTGAACTGAACAGCAAAAGCAGTGTAATATATGTAACATGAACCGCCCCCTCCTCTGCACCTGCTGGGTGAGATGCCTGGTCCTAGTGCCCGCCACACAGCCCCCCCCAGAACACCCAGAAGGAAGGTCAAGGTGAAAATTTTGCAGGGGGCTTAACCAGCCTGCCCCAACGACTACGCAGTCCGTCTTTCGGTGGTGAAGGTGATTCGGGCGAGACCTCAGTGGGGGAACGACACTCAACCCTGGCATGCCGCGGTGAGGCTGGAGGTTTCGGAGGGCGTCCGCGACGTGGGGCCTGGGCAGGCGAAACGTCCTCGCCTGCAACTAAATGAGCCGGTTTGAGCCTGTCTATTGAAATGCCCTCCCTCCGCCCACCCATATCGAGCACAAAACTCTTTTCACCGTGTTCGAGCACTCTAAACGGGCCGTCGTACGGCGGTCGGAGGGGAGAGCGGTGGGCATCATGACGCACAAAGACGAAACGGGCTGACCTAAGAGCAGACGGAACAAATATTTTGGGGACGCAGTGGTGAATTGGTGCTGGAGTCAGGGGCTCTGCTGGCAAAAGGGGGAATGAAGGTGCACCCGAAGCTTCAGGCAGAAATTCACCAGGAACGCGGAGTGGTTGACCGAGCACTAACTCTGCGGGGGCGGCGTTAAGGTCTTCTTTAGGGGCCGAACGTAACCCGAGCAGGACCCACGGAAGCTGGTCAACCCAGTTACCGTCCGACAGCGCGGCCCGTAGCGCGGCTTTCAGTGACCGGTGGAAGCGTTCGCACATCCCGTTAGCCTGCGGGTGGTAGCTGGCGAAGGAAAATGTGGGGGAAAAGGAATCCGCCATCATCCGAATTTAACAGCGACAGCATTTTGTCCATTAGATCCACTGCTGTTCCGTCGCTGAGTCCGGGAAGCGAAAGAAGTCTGTCTGCTCTCTCGGAGGCCGATAGCATGAACCGCCGGAGCAACAGTTGTTCGAGCGCGTCGTACTTCCCGCATCGTGGAGGCGCACGCAGAAGTTGCATCATGCGATGCGTTGTCGGTTGGTCGAGGGACGCCACGACCATGTAATATTTTGGGTCATCTGTCGTGACGCCTCGTAGGTGGAAAAGTGCTTCCACATGCTGGAACCACGAAGCCGGGTCGCTGTGCCAGAACTCGGGCAACTTCGCGGCGTAGGCGGCAGCTGCGAGTTTGGGCGCCGGTCGTGGCGACATGGCCGTAGAAGATACATCTTCGTCCGTTGCCATGAACATTTCCATCGTCGGGGTCACCAGTGTAGCCGTTGAGGAATGAGCACACACGACTAAATGTGGAGACGTGTTTATTCCAACGGATAACAAGTGGATCTGAACTGAACAGCAAAAGCAGTGTAATATATGTAACATGAACCGCCCCCTCCTCTGCACCTGCTGGGTGAGATGCCTGGTCCTAGTGCCCGCCACAAAGTAATTAAAAGTATGTTGCTGATTCTGAAGGTGTTAGTGATTTATATATAAACAAAAAAAAAACCCTCCTCTCACCGTTTGGGTGGTGTCCGTCCCTTCTGGACTGATCATCCCCTATATATATATATACAGTAAAGTCTCGTTATATCGATATCGGATATATCGATAGTCCCGGTTATATCGATACTATTTCTATGCACGCACGGAGAAAATTACATGCAAACCGGGTCGGATATATCGATAGTCCCGGTTATATCGATATTTTTTCGGACTCCCTTGAATATCGATATAACGAGACTTTACTGTATATAAAAAAAAAAAAATCCTCGTCTCACCCACCATGGGTGGTGTCTGTCCCCATTTCAGCTCAGGTCTTCTACCAGAGGCCAGGAAGCTTGAGGGTTCTGCGCAGTATCCGTGCTGTTCCCAGCACTGCGCTTTTCTGGACCGAGATATCCGATGTTGTTCCCGGGATCTGTTGCAACCACTTGTCGAGTTTGGGGGTCACTGCCCCAAGTGCTCCGACCACCACAGGCACGACTGTCACCTTTACCTTCCAGGCTCTCTCCAGCTCCTCTCTGAGCCCTTGGTATTTCTCGATTTTCTCATGTTCCTTCTTTCTGATGTTCCCTTATAAATGTATATATATATATATATACAGTAAAGTCTCGTTATATCGATATCGGATATATCGATAGTCCCGGTTATATCGATACTATTTCTATGCACGCACGGAGAAAATTACATGCAAACAGGGTCGGATATATCGATAGTCCCGGTTATATCGATATTTTTTTGGACTCCCTTGAATATCGATATAACGAGACTTTACTGTATATATATATATATATATATATATATATATATATATATATATATATATATAGTGGTATCTCGGTTCTCAAACACCTCACAGTTCGAACAAATCGGTGTTCGAACAAAGTATTCGAGATATTCTTGCTTCGGCGTCGTTCGAACATCAATCGGTGTTCGAACGCCAATACGACGCGTGAGTGCGTACCGTACACGAGGGTGGGGAGCTGAGCGCCGCACGGGTCTCCGTGACCAACTGTTGTCGCTCGCCGGCGTGCAACATTTGCGTTGTGTTGCCTGCTTAACACTACGAGGACTCCACTTTCTCAGCGGCTTTCAAAACTCTGAAGTACACTTTTGAGTCAGGGTGTAGTCCGAAGCAGGCTTCTGTAACCCGCTGAGAAAGTGGAGTCAACGTGGCTCGTAGTGATTTGTTACCCGCTTACTACGCCAAAAAGCAAATGGCACACGAGGGTGCAAAATGACACAAACCCGGAAGATGACATAATTTTACGGGACGCAGGGAAAATACCTCGGGCCGGATACACTCGCGCATCGAAGGAGGAGTCCAGGTACGTCATCATCCGGCATTGGCGAGGTGATTGCGAACCGTATAAATGCCCCGTGTCCGTGATTAAGGCAGCCCCGCCCTACTTTTATTTCTTTCATAACTTTGCTGCTGTAAAATGTAAATTTCTCCACCTCCACTGCGAGACTAATAAAGGCAAATCCAATCCAATCCCCCCCTCCCCCACTGTCAACTCGCAAGTGACAGGAGCAAAGAGGTGGTTTCGGTGATATATATATATATATATATATATATATATATATATATATATATATATACACACAGTGTGCGGAGTATGGACTGGAAACCCCAAGGTCAAAATGGGAAACACCTCCCAAGGTGGTAGAGCATGACCGAGCAAAGATCCTGTGGGACTTCCAGATACAGACTGACAAGATGGTAATGGCCAACCAACCAGATATCATGGTCATAGATAAAGGGGAAAGGAAAGCCGTTGTCGTGGATGTAGCGGTCCCGAGTGATGGAAACATCAGAAAAAAGGAACATGAGAAAATCGAGAAATACCAAGGGCTCAGAGAGGAGCTGGAGAAAGCCTGGAAGGTAAAGGTGACAGTCGTGCCTGTGGTGGTCGGAGCACTCGGGGCAGTGACCCCCAAACTCGACGAGTGGTTGCAACAGATCCCGGGAACAACATCGGATATCTCTGTCCAGAAAAGCGCAGTGCTGGGAACAGCACGGATACTGTGCAGAACCCTCGAGCTTCCTGGCCTCTGGTAGAGGACCCGAGCTAAAATGGGGGACAGACACCACCCATGAGGGGTGAGACGAGGATTTTTATTTTATATATATATATATATATATACAGTAAAGTCTCGTTATATCGATATTTAAGGGAGTCCGAAAAAATATCGATATAACCGGGACTATCGATATATCCGATCCTGCGCCGAACTGCATTAAACAAAAGCCGCCAAAAGAGGGCAGCCAAGCGCCATATAAGAAACGGAGCTGGCCATTAGCTCTCTTTTTTTTGGGTCAGAGATGTTCCCCCAATGTTGCCTCAAAATGGCACATATAATTATTTAATGATTGTAAACATGTATGCTTTAATCTTTAGAACTACAGTGTATTTGAAACATATTCATAACTGGATGTGTAACAAGAAAGCATATTATCCGAATCTGAAGCCATTGTTTTGATTCACAAGCAATGCAAGACGTCTTGGCGTGAAGTCATTTTTATTTGCATTTGAATAAAAAGTGACATTGGCTGTCCTTTAATACACAGTATGGAATGTTAATAATTTTCAAAATCATCGCGCTTCAGCAGACAAAACAAGAAACATTGTTGCAAAAAACGATTGCATTCATATACAGTACAGTGGGCATGTACATAACACAACAGGGAAACTGCAACGCTTACATCTTACTGTATTATGTATACAATTTAAAAAAGTCATCAATCTTCTTCTGCTTCCCATTTTTACCTTTTAACACAAACACTTCAATCTCGTCTGCTACACACGAGCTAGCGTCTGAAAATGAAAATGGCTCTGCTACACGGGTGCTGGGCACGTAACCAAGTCACCTGACCAAGTCGACCAATGGCGCGACTGATGGCGTGACACGTAACCAAGACACGTGACCAAGTTGACCAATGGCGCGACCGATGGCGTGTCACGTGACAAAGTCACACGGCCAAGTCGACCAATAGCGCGACCGATGGCGGCTCATGTGACCAAGTCGACCAATGGCGCGACCGATGGCGGCTCACGTAACAAGACACGTGACCAAGTTGACCAATGGTGCGACGGATATATCGATATAAACAACAAAAATGGCCGGTGGGGGATGAAAAGGAGCACCGTAACAACCGGATTATCATAATAACCGGGTATCGTACTAAACGGTACTAATTATACATAAAAAGACTAGAAATGTGCAAGGGAAATGAAAATAGTATCGTAATAAGCGGTACTATCGATATAACCGATATCGATATAACGAGACTTTACTGTATATATATATACAAGGTCAAATGTGTATCTATGGCATCGAAGCCCGTATAGCATTATCATAGTCAAAGTCAGCTTTATTGTCAAATATGCTAATATGCATGACATACAGCACAGATGAAATTACTGTCCTCTCGGACCCAGCATGCAAGGCACTTATAATGACTTTTACAAACATAATAAACATGAAAATGCCAATTTGCCGGGAGAGGGGAGCCGCTGCGTGTTTACGCGCCGCCATCTTGGGAAAAACAAAAATAAAAAATATGACAACACAAAGACACAGAGTCATTCATTCTTCAGGACTTGCTGTACCCTCTTTGTGATGACATGAAGCAGTTCTAGATGAAAGAGGAGAGGATCAAAGCATCCATTTCAGCAGTGGATCAGGGACGTCATGGTGGGATGTGCACGTCTACTACAAGCTAAATGTTGAAAGCAAACACGAAGCTGTAGCATCCATGGACGAAAAGACATTGTCTCACATCTCCTGTCCCACATAAATCCGCTTCAATTCCAAGCCGCGACAGTTCCACACACGCATCGGCGCTCTGTCGATGCGTGTGTGCTGCTCCTTTCTTCTTATCGCGGGCTCCTCAAGCCATGCATCCATCCAACCGCAGACTGACCAACAGCACCGACCTTTCCGCTGAACAAAACGGGGCTGTGAAGATGCTGCCCATTACAGGCGCAAAAAACACAATGGCCCCAGAGCTGTCCAGCGATGACAGTCAAATGGCTCCGACATTCCTCCGATTCAAAAACAGTACTGGCATATCCAAAAGGCGCAACCGCTCAGCACAGTCTTCTCCTTGATGATTGTCGTGGCCAAAAATGCTGAAAAACAATCCATATCCGTTCCACACGATGCACAACAACATAAAGTGACAAAAGAAAACACAATAACACGACAAAAACAACAAAAAAAGCAAGGCTCATGAGAGCACTTGCTGACGGCTGCCTACTCAGGCGCCATCTTGGAGAAAAAAATGCTATAAATGCTATAAATACGCATGGAGATCCATTTACTCAACTCAAACCACAGAGATGAGCACTTGCAGACAGAGTGACTGGATCATAACATCACATACTTTGTGTTAACTGCTAAACTGCTACCTTATAATACATTCTGTTGTCACCACCTGAGATTGAAGCTATCATTAAAAGAAAACACAATTCATTTCAGCAGAAAGAACATTTAGAGGCCCTGAATATTTTCATTTTCATCATTTTATTCTAAAGCTAAGGTGCTTTCTTCACTTACCAAAGTCTGACATGGTTGATTCTTTTTCCTCACCTCCGCCTCAAGCGCTTCACACTCCTTTCTCTTGGTGTTGATCTCTGTCTCCTAGAGTACAAAGAAGAAAACATCAGAGGGCTTTCGAGGGTCAATAACAGACGTATCCAGAGAGGATAGGAAGTGAAATATCGTATGACTTACTAACACGATACAAAATTAATTTTCTTGTTGGGTGATTTATTTGAATGCTTTCCACAACATGTATACCTGATGGATAGTGCAACACTTGTCACATCATCAAACTCAGCCACACAACTAAACTGCAGCTAAAATTCCCTGTCGGATTCATATCATCAAGTGTTAGCATGAACTAAAATGAAATGTTGTTCATCTCTTTCTGCAACATAAATTTGCTTCACTTTCATATGGATGATAAATTCAGTGTCAGCACCATATACTTCTCTCTATAGTGGGCTGCAAAAAATGGGATGTTTCCATCAAACATGACTGAGTATTCATTCCTGCTCTGTGGGGGCCATAGGCACACAGACACAGACACACACACACACACACACACACACACACACACATAAACACACGCACACTAGCGCACACACACGCACAAACACACACAAAATGCATACACACACAAAAAAAAATCACATATATTTCACTCAAAAGCACTGCATCTGTTTATTCCTCCTTTTGCCCTCTGAGTGATGAGCACATTTAATAAAACAGGCAGCAGTGGGGTCGTAAAACAAGCCGAGGAGAATGCATGAGGTTTATTTAACCCTTTAATCCTGAGGAATTTGACTTCAGGCAACCAAAAGAGTGGATAGTTCACTCTTTAAGATACCAGTCATAACTACATAACATATGCACATCCATGCATACACACATACATATTCTTCGGACATAGTACAGAGCTAGGCAATGGAAATGCACATTTTGTTGTCTGGGAATTGAGAAATTGTTGTTACCAACCTAAATTAAATCTGCTGAGTTAAACTTGAATGCAAAATATGCTTGTGATACTGACAGATGTTTCGAGATCTCAGAGGAATCATAAAAAGCCAAATAACACAATCAAATCAGAATGTACCCCTGTGTACACTAAACGACGCCATTATATGAAACAAAATGACAGACAATACAGTGCCTCCACAGACGGACAGCTTGTCATCTCCCATGTGGGCTGGCTTCTAAAGCGAACAGTTTCCACTACCAGACGGCATCATCGGCGTCATCATCATACCAATGTGCACATTGAATTTTGTTCTCACAAATATGTCCACAAACACAGCCCTCGCTTTCAGAGGCATAATTGTTCCACACACATTTACCAGTGCTCAATTAAAATTCTTTTCGAAGGGAAGATTCAAATAGCTGCCATTGTGAGTAATGAGCTTCCGCCTAAGTGAGGAGGCATTTGCAGCACAGCAGATGAAGATGAATGAGGAAGACCATCTCCTTCAACTGGATGAAGCTGCCACAAATGCAAATAAGGTCCACAATGAGATTGGACAGAATTACTTTGTACACAGTATTTATCTGAGAGGCAAAAATGTACATGCGGTGATTACAAATAACAAAACACACAGTTATTGAAATAGAGGGGAAAAATAGAATGTCATGATGATTTTTTTCCCCCCTGAGAGTATTGAACGGACGGCTCAGTTGTCGAGTGATGAGCCCGTCCACCTCACAATACAGAGGTTATGGGTTCAATTCCTGCTCCAGCCTCACTGTGTGGAGTTTGCATGATTTCCCTGGGACTGCATGGATTTTCTCCGGGTCCTCCGGTTTCCTTCCACATTCCAAAAACATTCATGGCAGGCTGATTGCACACTCAAATTATCCCTAAATGAGAGGTTTGAGTGTGAGAGTGGAATGATTGTTTCTGTTTGCCCTGTGATGGGCTGGCAGGGTGTCCCCACGCCTACTGCCCAAAGACAGTGAACAGATTGCCCGCCAATTCCAAGGCACAACGAGACCTTCTATGCTCACACTCACACATAGGGAAACATTTTAGGGGCGATTTGGAGTGTTCAATCACCCTTTTTGGAATGAAGCAGGAAACCGGAGGACCAGGAGAAAACCCATGCAGACCTGAGGGAAAACATGCAAACGCCACACAGGGACACAGCGATTGAACCCACGACCTCTGCACTGTCAGGTCGACGTGCTAACCACTCGTAGGCTGCCCTTATATTCATTAGGAAAAAAATATATAGCAGAAAAACCACAAGAGTTGGCACTTCATGAAGAGTGTATTCAATTCCCTACTGTTACTCACTAATACTCATCGCCGGCTCCAGTCAGTTTTTTGCCACGTCCAACTGCTGACTACATAGTACACGACGCGAGGCCAGACAGCAGTCAAATCCACAACAGTCGACAGTAACTCGTGGTTTGAGATCATTTGAAATGGCAGAGGACATTACATAACCCTGCAGCTTAGAACTGGCTATACAGCCACAGATGCGAGCACTCCACTAATACTTCAGTGTCTATGCATGTCTGTGTGTGTGTGTGTGTGTGTGTGTGTGTGTGTGTGTGTGTGTGTGTGTGTGTGTGTGTGTGTGTGTGTGTGTGTGTGTGTGTGTGTGTGTGTGTGTGCGTGCGTGCGTGTGTGTGTGTGTAAAAATCATGAGGACTGACTGATTCAGATACTACCTGCATTTTGTTCCCAATGGAAAAACAAATCTACATTTGGAACTCCACCAATTAATACAGTACACTGTAGAAAAAAATATAATAATATCAAAATAAGAATCGCCACAGGCGGACTGGTAGTCGAGTGGTTCACTTGTCGACTTCATAGTGCAGATGTATCGGGTTCAATTCCAACTCCGGCCTTCTGGTGTGGAGTTTGCATGTTCTCCTTGGGCCTGCATTTTTTCGGGTCCTCCCACATTAGAAAAACATGCATGTCAGTCTGATTGAACACTCCAAATTGCCCCATAGGTGTCAGTGTGAGTGGGAATGATTGTTCACTTGTGTGTGCCCTGCGATTGGCTGGCAACCGATTCAGGGTGTCTGCCACCCGCTGATGTAGATACCTTGGATAGGCTTCTATATCCACTGCGACCTGGCAGTGTGTTACACAGTATACAGCCGTTAGTGGGGACGGAAAGAAATTCTCTCCATTTCTTTTTAATTGGATGTACTATTACTATTATCCAAATACTGAAGAATGATTTGTATCAGCATCACTAAGAGAGAAAAAGAAAAAAGGGGGACACCATTGGCTCATGTGAAGTCCTGCGATGACACAAAAAGTCCTGGTGCAATAGAAGCTAAGATTAAGAAGTCAGTACTGGTAATCTTTACCCCCGTATACTAGCCCATTCAAAGCACTAAGTAACAGGTGTGTTTTCATTATACCGGAACAAGAACTACTTCTTGCTTCAGTGTAGAAGAAATGTTCTACTGTAACGCTACAGTTCACAGTCAGGCCAAAATCAGGCTGAACTTTTCTGATCACATATTTCCAATGTTACAGTAAGGAATAACAACAAGGTAAAAAGCGGAGCCATCTTCAATACTTGCTGAGACAGAGCAAAATAGGTAGGATAATTGTGAGTGCATTGACGAGTTCATTGCTGTTGAACCATCAAATTGGATAACATTTCCCATCAACTGAATTAATTACACAGACAACGGTCAACTGATTGAACAGCGATTAAATTTGTTATTAATAATTTCTGTTGAGAATTTATTGGATAAAGCATTAGAAAATGCAGGCAGGTTTTTATGTTTCCATCTTTAATTTTGAAAATCTGAAAAACATAAAAACGGCATAGATTCATGTTCACGAGAAATAAACATAAAGGTAAAGTGGCAACGTGAAATATGGGTAACAGGTCGAACTTACTACCAAGCTATGCAGTAGGCTGTCACGAGTATAGGAAGGAGTATAGCATTTTACGTATACTGCAGTATCAGGAAGTATCCCTGCATATTGTTTGTCCCCATTGTCCATTCCATATACTCAAAGGCTCTATCAGCAAGGTGTGAACGCAAGACTTGCCAACTGATGTGTTATGACCTTTATCACACTTTAATGGGAAGCATCATATGCAGAGGAGGCAAAAGAATATGAGAAGCTGTTGTGTCGAGTCGGGAGAATAGAAGAGCAGATTGTGATCATGTAGGACGAAGTAGAGTTTGGCCCTCTTGATAAAAGGCCTCGACAACAGGGAACAATGAAAGGAAGAAAGAGGAACGGAGCAAAAGCGATACACTAGCAACTCGTCATACAAGAGTGTGAAATTCAGTTGAGGGGGAAAAAAACACCCATTTGAAAATACTGTGTCCATAGGTCTCCAGGAAGAGGACTCCAATCTGATAATCCCATTGAACCAACACCAAGATGTCAGATGAGACTTTGACTTAATAAAGAAAACTAAACAGTGACTCACTCTGCCTCAGCAGACCGCGACAAATATATGATGGTTATATACACTGAATAGTCCTCCGTAGCACTTGAGCAGATTGAAGGTGTTCTGACATGTAAAATATCATGCAAAGAAAATCATTGCATTTATTCTTTTTTTTTGTTCTTTTCGCCATTTTGCTGACAGAAGGTCTGTGGCGTCACACGTGTGTATGATTTTGAAGTGCGCCTTTCAACCCTTTCATGTCTTTCAATTCCTTGATCTCCTTGATGTGCGTCTCACCCTGACGCATAGCACACGCTTGAAAATTGTATAAAAGGAGCTGTCGCGGGACAGAGAGATTGGGCGAACCACGGGGCAGAATCATCTCAGACTCATCTCGGACTCACAGACTCAAAGAGACTTGCAAAGCCCCGCAAAGGCACGGACATCACAGCGCGACTTGCTCAACTCCACGCCGCGATCAAGCTCTGCGCATCACCTGCCTGGGAGATCTGACAACGAACCTACTTACAAATAAAGAGAACCATCAAACTCTTTAGGTCCACTGAGAACTGTTGATGATTGCTTCTGCAGCCAAGCAAATGTTGGGAGTCCAGTGCTGCACTGATGCCCACACACAGACAAGATTACTCATCCTCAATTGGACTCTCAGGCCAAGCTTTTGCAGATGGTCATTAAGTTCCTGAGTAATCTCCATCTCCCCTGACAGAGCACTAAACTCCACTTGTTCTAAAACTCTATCACCTCGGCGAGCTTTAATGATGGCTGATATCTGGATAAAACCCACTTGACAAAACATCAAACACAGAGATCATGGTGGTTTTAGTGGGAAGCATATTTATTTTGGGGGGACAGTAAATGTGAGCATTCACTCTGTGACACATAGAAAGTGGTTTGCTATCACAATAGACACATAGAATAGATAATAGAAGTTGAAGTAAGTCACAGAAGTATGAGACAAACGCAAGTGTCAAGTTGCAACCATCATATTGTTATATTGTCTTTGTGCTATCATATTATTTTTTATTTAGTTTTTTTTTTATTATTTTGACTTCAAGACGGCGCCGCGAGAGTGGCTGCCTTTCCAGCAGCTCATGTATTTTGTTTTTCTACTTTCATTCCTTTCATCACTTTGCTGCTGTGAAATGTAAATTTCTCCACCGTGAGACTAATAAAGGCAAATCCAATCCAATCCAAAGTCTGAAGCAAATACTGTCCCAAACAAATCGCTGTGAAAATTAAATCAAGTAAGTCCAATTGAGTATCCACCAAACTTCGAGCAAGTCAAGTCATTTCTTGATTCAAGCAAGTCGTCAAGCCCAAACATCTTGCCCAATGATAATAAATGATAATTAGAAATGATAAAAAATTGTACACAACCCTAAGTAGCTCTTTTGTCAGTATAAATTCAATCAACTAATTATCAAACCCAGGACAGGTCGTACAATACAGAGACCACATCACATCAGCCACTTCACCGATTCATCTATGAATGGGGCAGCATCACACCCCTGACCCGGAGAGGACATGACATTCCCTTCCCACTTATTATTTTAAAAATAAAATGTTACATGTTTCCACGCACTCCTCTGATGCGCTGTCATACACAGTGGGGCACGTATTCCCCTGGCTATAGGAAACACTGCTCTGGATCACGTTGATCTCACATTGATCAATTAGACTCCATGAACATTTTGTCTTCAAATTCAGCATGCAAATTAAAACCTCTCCATAGTGACAAATATTGCCTTAAAAGAGTTCAGTGAAACTGACTATAATGCTTACACAATGCACTTAATGAACTGCACCTTATACTTATACATCATCGAGAGCTTTCAATATATCGGTCAACAAAATATTCAATCATATTTCGTGGTCATTACCAAAAGGTTAATGTAATGTGAAATATGATAAATGAATAATAAACGAGCACATTCCATAGGTCAATCTAGAGAGCAATTGGTCAGGAATACCAAAAAAAAACATGACATGGTCTTCAACACAGTCCAGTTGAAAAAAATGCAATTATTAATTTCAGTGTTTGGTGAAAAACTAAGCGATGAAGAAGAGAGTAAAAAAGGAGCAGCCACGTGGCCCTTCCTTGTGTCATGAGTAGCTCACTCACATTTCTGTGATGCTCAGTCAGAGGCCAGCACAGAATGACAGTCTCCAAAACATGCTATGTGATCAAATTAATTCACGGCAGAGCAGCCAGCTTGGACCACAACCAGCTAAGCTGATTACAACACACACACACACACACACACACACACACACACACACACACACACACACACACACACACACACACACACACACACACACACACACACACACACACACACACACACACACACACACACACACACACACACACACAGACACAGACACAGACACAAACACACTGTCCTGTTTGTCCTGATCTAGTGTCATCACAATGCCCAATTAGTGACCTACGCAATGTTAAGACGGATAATTAATAAATAAGGTAGACATGATGATCCAAAGTGGTGAGCCAGATCTAATTGTTTGCCGTTTAAAGAACAACCGACACCATTTTTTTGTTTCCTAACTGACATCAGAAAAACGTTTTATAGCATCTAAAATACCCAAAACATGCAGGCTGATATTTTTAGTCAAATGCAAAACACCAATAAAAATGAATTTACCTGTGCTAAAACTTCAATAAATTGAGCTGAGAATTGTGGATTTTCAGAAAGTCCCACCCCCAGATCGTGACGTCATACCAAGACGTCTTGCCTTGCCCGAGAATCAAAACAATGGCTTCAGATTCGGAGAAGATGCTTTCTTGTCACTCATCCAGTTAGGAATATGATTCAAATAGTTCTGAAGAGCAAAGCATAAATGTTTGCAATCGATTAAAGGAGTCCTCCCATATCAATTCGAGCCGTCAATGACAGCAATGTAGCACCCAGAAAATGGCGCCCAAGCTCCGTTGGAAATGGGCTGATTTGTCTGCTGGGACTTTGTATCTGCGAATATCAAATAGTTGTCTTGGTGCAACACACAACGATTCACCATCACGTTATTTATGTGTTTTCCTTCTAATTTCGCCATCACCACGGATCAACACAAAGTTTTCAGACCAAACAAAGTACCGCAAAATGCATTGTGTGTCGCTTTCTTGGTTAGGGGCATTCCAAACGTGATGTCACGTGGGGATCGTCATCAACTCGAAAACAAGACTTCCTGAATATTCAGCGCGAGTCTTAAAACGTAAAATATAGCTATATGCGGTGGAATCTTTGGAAAATACTCTCAGTAGAAGTCATTTGAAGTGATTTTACAAACTATGGACACAACTTCTCCGGAGGCCTCGGTTGTCCTTGAATAATAATAATGACAAGAATTATCCAAAAACTGGATGAGCACCTTCTTTGATGTCAATGTGAACATGCCCTCTGAAGGAACAATGATAGTACAGCCACTTTCCTTTTTCTTCAGCGTAAAGATCTCTTGTGTAGAATATGCTGAGACCTTCACAAACACAAAGGGGTAATTTATCATCTTCGAGCAACCATAAACCACCGTCTGTTGGTGTCAACAGCTATGGTGGTGCATCACCCGCTTTGACGCTGTGCCAGAGCCCAAGACTTATAGAATGTTGCTCCATCTTTCGAAGGGGAGAAACTGGGGGAGATGTCATATCTCCTCTGCCTTTCCATTCATTATCATACCCGTCAACATCTGTTGACCAATTAGTGCGCTCTCCAGATGGCAAACCCATGATACAGTGCGCACACCTTGATTTTACATTTCTTAACATTACCAAGCATGAATATGGAATCTGGATTGAAAGTTACTTCTTTAGCTTTCCAATAAATGTTTGCCAAGAGCCAAATGGAGGATTTGGAAAAGAACAATGGATTAACAGGCTGCATCTGCATAAAATCATCATAAAGACCCAGGGTTACACCATTGAACTATGGGTAAATACAATCTATAGGTTGCATAAGAGGATGCAGGCGGTGCCCAGGGAGCGATAGAGAGTCAAGCTTTTGCGCTACAGGGCATTTGGCACAACCACTACAGAAAACTGATCCCATCACTTTCCATCTGGGATGATATTAACTGATGTTTCCAATACGTCTGTGTAAGCTCTCAGTCGTACAGGAGTGGTCCATCGATGAAAAAGTTTCTTCAGCTGTCATCTATACTTCTTTGAAGGTGTCGGACGTTTCGCGTCTTATCCAAGATGCTTCGTCAGCAAACTAACGTCTTTTGGCCCTATATATATATATATATATATATCCCTACTGTCGATGATGTTTCCAATTCGCCAGCCTCCATGGGCCACTTCAAGTGCCAACACAAAGATACAATGGGGTCTACGTGAATTAAAAAAAAACAAAATTTCCATTTGAAAAATATGCACATGGAGATAAAACTGTTGCAGCAGGGTGACTGTTGTTAAATTATAAAAATCTGGTCGCTGCTCTTAAAACCAAGACATGATTATAAAACACTCAATCTGTTCATGTTGACATGAATAAATACATTTTCTTATATTGTTATCTATCCCATCTGCCCGTTTACTGTGTAGAAGTTCTCCAGATGCAATCAAAGGAAGTGTTGAAAGGCTGATACAAATTCGTTTGAATCCTGTTGTTATCTATTGACTGTCTCGCTTTTGAGGCTACTGTGAATTTGGTATGCTTGAAAATTTGGTGCTTTTGGGTTAATAAGAAGCGGCCAACGAAAGTGAAAATTGTGAGTGATTGTGCAGTCCAGATCAGGCACCAGCAGTCAACAATATGTGCTCTCTGGGTCTTCTTGAAAAAGCTGCCCACTACAATGTCACAAGTATTTCATCACAGAACCTAAGAGACCTACTTAATCAAGTTACTTCTGAAAAAGCAAATTTACTCGAATTAATGTTGGCATTAATGATATTCAAGTGGATGTTGAATAAAGTCCTCATTAGCATGCTGGTGTTTGTGCATTATCATTTTTAACACTTGGGCTCTTTTTCTGTTTTCAGAGAGGTGGGGCTTTCTTGGCTCTTCTCCTCTAATCCAATGGCCTGACCGGGATGAATATTTTAAGACTGATGGGTAAGAGCCAGCAACAAAAAAAAAGCTTTTGTCATCACAACATGCTTTTGTACCATGGACCTATTTAGATGTATGAATAAAGACGGTATTTTGTATATTGGATAATTTGTTTCTTTACAGAGCAATATATTCTGGCGACGGGGGAGATGAAAGTTGTCTGGAAATTGGATGATTCAAAGACAAGTTGCTAAAGACGCGAGAAGCGATGAATCAACTTCAAGCTTTAAACTGTGATGCAAAGCAGTCAAGTCATCGACCACAAAATTAATCATAAATAATTTGTCACCACAACTTCTGATATGATGATGACACACTTTCCCAACTTAATGACAATTTTCTGAAGAAAATACAATGCCAAAATGTTAAGTAGAGTTGGCAAATATCGGTCCATATCCACTGAGCCCCATACACACATGGCAATGTCAAGTTACAGTGACACTTGTTGTTTTTTTTTTTTTTTTTTTTTTTTTTTTTTAATTGGTTTACTTTCAAGGTGGGAGGACTCAAGTTACTTCTTGCCGAGGGCTGCAGGGGGTCGCGAAATGCCCCTACTTGCCAACACCTGCACAGTGTAAACAAACATGCAGGAGTCTGAGCCCTCGACATATGTGACGGCAGTGAGGCATTCCTTCCTCCACATTGGAAGATATAAACAACAGCTGTCCTCTAACCGAACAAGGTGCCACAGCAACATGCAAGAGAAGAGAGACAACTGCTACAGACTGTTTTTTTTACTCATGGGGGGAATTTATCAGTGGTTTACATTCTTTCAATTAAATAGGAGTCTTATATCTCATTCTCGAGATGAAAATGAAATGATGTGCCTCATTGTATTACCGGTACATACATCGGGGAACAATGTCATTGTGAGGGTACTGCATACAAACAAGACCCTTTAGCATTTCAGTTGTCTTGCTCTATAGAGGAATAAAGGCCCATCTTCAAGCAGATAATCAAGGAATAACACACCACCAAAAAGAAAGAGGCTTTACAAGTGACAATTTTGATGCAGAAACACAATGTGGGTTAGGTGTCTTGTATGTACACATAATAAACATTTTAACATATGCTGTTGTCCATCCATCCCTTTTCGATAATGCTTATCCTCATGAGAGCCAAAGGTGGGCTGGACCCGATCCCGGCTGACTTTAGAATAGAGAATAGCATTAATGACCTGAAAGTGCCAAGACATATTTTTTTGAACATGCTGGTTTGTCTGTGACAAGGATTACAGTAAAAATGCATGAAGTATCATTCTGCAATTTGATGCGGGAGGTCGTCGTTCTCAGATTAAGAGATTACATTGTGGCGGAAATGAAGAAAGAGGGAGCCTGATTCCAGTCAAATGATGCACTGTGCAAGTCAAATGTTTGGATGTGAAATAACTCAGGTCTTGCTTACCCCTCAAGTTCAGTTTAATTTGTTACTTAGTCAACTGTATATATGCATTGGACAACTATATTGCTATTGCACTATTACTGCAAAAATACTAAACAATAATGAAATATCCATAGAGATATCCACCTATGCACTGCATTTATTTCACTTCCAAGTTGAAATGTAGTGTCTGATTTGTTGATGGTTGTTCATAAGTGGGTTATGTTTTTATGTTTGTTGTACTTTTATGAATAATAATGACAGTATTGTGACCTTTTTTAAACACAATAAATACCTCAGATTAAATAAAGCAAAGCTAATGGTAAAACTAATCAACGAAAAAAAATACCTACTGAGCGAAACAAATTCACCCTGAAATAAAATTAAACCCGACTTTCACAACCATGTGCAACACAGAAACATGAATCCCAGAACTCCACATCAGACTGACTTAACTACTCAGCCAATGTACTGCTTGCACAATATCTATCTTCTTCTTCTTCTTTTGGGAAAAGCCGAAAGGAAAAGAAGAACGATTTTAATGATCCTCCTAAATAAAACACATTATTCAAGTGACAATGTGCATTTTGGCTACAGTATAAAAGCTGGTAGCTGTGTCTGATAATTGTTTCAGATGATGAATGATTGTCATTGAGCACAGTTAGAAGTCATTCAAAAATACTGATTGTGACAAAATGCCTCACTATCATGGTATATCTCATTACAGATAACCCCAAAAAAGCAATCTTCCCCATGTATTGGCAAAATATGCCTAATGTACTCTTAGCTCTGTTTGTATCAGTCATCAAATTATTAAGTAGCAAAACAGCCCCACTTTTTTTCCTCTACTTAATGTACATAATGTACACCAACTCAAAGTATTTAGGTACACCTCCTTGGGTGATGGAGTGTGGTTATATGAACCTTTTCTGTGCCAAAAAGACAGACAAGATTTTAGTACTTGTGAATTTCTAATTATTTGTGGAAAAAAACAATGATGATCGAGTTGTAACCTTTTAACATTATCAGATAATATGAATAATGTAAGGCACATTTTAGCCTCTTTAGAACCTGCCGAAGATACAAGAACACATGGAGCATCAAATACAATCTTCTATTCACAGCGGCGTGCCACTGACAACTAAGGGCAGATCATCCTCTCTTCTTGCGCTGGCCTCCACTGACCTGCCTTCACACTCCAGCAAACAGAGCGCACGCCAACATCAACGCATGCATGCATTTACTGACTGCCTAAAACATGACTGCATCAATTTGGTATGCACACAAATTCAAAGCGCCGCACGTTCTGCTTTAAAAAGATATGAGGAGGAGATCAAGGCAAAACAGAATAATCATTAGAAGGGGGAGGGGGGCATGAGAGGGAGAGTGATTGGTAACTGGCTGCCATTCTGGACCGGTGGCCCTGGAGCGTATGCACAGTGTTGCATAATGCCTCTGCATGCATTGAGCAAGAAGTAATGCAAACTGGGCTTTAGCAAATGTACAATAGCTGAAGAGAACACCTTCCCCTGTGGGGAAGCAATATTATTTCTATGCGCACATGCAAACACGGGAGGACGTTGCCATGTTTTGACACAGTGTGCTAAAAATAGCTGGTTCTTAAAATAAGAGGAAGAAAAATCAGAATGTCAGTCAAATCAAAACTTGCACGAGGCAGAAAGAGATTAAGTGTCTTGTGGTTGAGAGCCCAGCTCTCATATGAAGATCCACCATTGGAAGTCAAGCCCACCTGGCATGGGTGTGTGTCTGTGTGTATTTTGTCTCACAGAACACACAACTGCAATCACACAACGAACTAAAGCAATTAAGAATCTGCATGAGCAACTTTGCAGATCTGTTATGTAATGCTTGGCCTGTGGCGCCATGTGATGGGAGATGGCGGCAGACAGGCCTGTTGTGTTTGCTGTTACACATACACGACCATTAATCACGCTCAGGCTCTTTGCTCTTTTTCTATTTCCAGAGATGCAAAAGCCTGACGGCTGTCGACCGACAGTGCTGCAATGGCATGTGCGGGATGGACTTCGGCCTCACTACAAATGTCATACAATGTTAGTTTGCTCAATGACAAGCAGCCTGCCTTGACAGAATCAAGAAAACCAAATAAATGGCACAAAATTGTGGAAGGATGCAATGTTGATGCTTTTGATACAGTCAGGCAGAAAAAAAACAATAACCTTTAAGTATAAAAGACCATTTACTCAACGCCACCTTACTTCAAGAGAATTGGAGGCCCAATGGAAAAAATAAAAAGATAAAATTACACTTCAGGGCTTCACAATGCAAAAACAAACATGGCATATTGGGAATACTGATAGGTGCTTGTATAAGCAAGCACAGTGGCACAGACAGAACAGGTAGTGTAGGAGACATAAACAGATATAATATCTTTGGGAGGAACATAAAATCATGCATCTCTTCCCCTTGCACTTGCTCTTTCCTCTGTGCAAGAGGAGATTTCTGCAGGGCGTGCTGGAGTGTGAGTCATCATCAGTGCACACAGAGAAAAAAGGGAGAGTCACTCTTCAAGTGAAGGGCTTGTAGTAGCATTGCAGCACAAAAATATGATCTAACTTGCCTTTAAATAAATCATTTTGGTTCAATTCCAAGACTAGGAAAATAAAAGCAGCACAAGGACACCTTGCTCAAATATATGCAGTCAAGTGTTATGTAACAATCAGCACAACTGCTTCAGAATCAGAATCAGAATCAGAATCATCTTTATTGCCAAGTATGTAGAACACACAAGGAATTTGTTTCCGGTAGAACACGCTGCACTAGTATCGTTGTCAAAAAAACTGCTAAGTGGCACTATACTGTTCCATTTTGGCTACTGTTGAAGTAGGCATAATTCAGGCATAATGTTAGAATGTGGCACCGCTGTGTTGGTATGACTGTGTTCGGCCAGTGTGTTTCATTTAAATAATAAGAATATTGACGGCAAACTGTGTTTGACATGTGGTCAACTTCATTAGGAAATACTCTATTTACATTTTAGCTGCCATGTGTGGTTAGAGAAGTATTCAGCAGTATAGTACGACTTTTAGGTCAAAGCCTGACAGAGTCCAGTCTGCAATCTCAGGATTCAGCATTTTACCATGTTAGACGATTCAATTCATTGGTGTTGGACTAGGAAGATGTCACCCAATCTCGATAGCTGATGCGGAAACATTCATCTTTCTTTTACAACCCCAAGGCGGAAAACAAGTGAAACAGGGAATTTCAAAACATTATTGATTGATGGAAACATGACAGGAAAACTAGTCAGTGGTCAATCCCCAAAACATGCAAATTAAAACTCAATATAATTAGTCAGGAAAAAAAATTGCAGAACTATCACGTCATGTTGGAAAATGTTTGCAATGCGTAAAATTTCTTTGAAAGAAAACGCTTCTGACATATCCCTCTCCGTGGTGGGGAGTCAAGTTATGAGTGTGCAAGGATTCAAGCTGAAGTCTAATCTGAAAAGCTGTGACCTCAGACAACACTGCATCAAGACTCAAAATTACATTCCAAATCTCTGTCGATCAGATGAGCCCTATACAGTATTCATCTGCACAAACCCTACTATTACTAATTAAGGACGCTGTTGGGTTTCCTTGAACTGAATGGATCAGCACAACCTTTTTGAGGTCAGCATATTTGCTTTTCCCTTGTGATTTCTGGACAATTGAATAACAACCTCAATGGAAAATGAAAATTGCTTAGAGACTTCTGCTGCCTGCTGATGTTTCTGCGAAAGATGTGGCAAATACAGAGAGAAGCAGCCGGAGTAAAGAGGCAACCGTCTTGTCAGTCATTTGGAATTGGGTTGCCTTTTCGACAATAAGCAACAAACTGCCTAGAAGGAAAACTTGCACTTGGTAAAAGACAATGAGAGTGAAATTATTTTCTCGCTGAACAATGTCAGAGACATGACATCTGTTTAAACACTACAAAAGTGGTCTTTTACACACACACTGATTCACTTCAATTTCTGTATCGGTTGGGGTCAACTCATCATCTGCACGACTGCTCATTAAAAATGCATTCCATACTTCAGCTAAGTTTATTGCCGACAGCTTCTGGTGACACATTTAAAGTTCACCAGATATTAGAACACGAAACAACATAATACTGTTAGAAATTCCTCTCTCTGGGAGATTTTTCTTTTTTTTTGGGTGGAGTGGGCTACATAAATCATCATTCATGTTTATATTTGTTAAAGTAATAATAAGTGCCTTGCATGCTGGGTCCGAGAGGACAGTAATTTCATCTGTGCTGTATGTCATGCATACTAGCATATTTGACAATAAAGCTGACTTTGACTTTAAAACAGGACATGACTAAACCTTCATATGACCGGTATACAGTGGATTCATATACAGCCAATGCAGTTGATTTGATCAGGTGGAGATTCCCTGCCCAGCAGTGTGTTTCAAGCATTTGAAGCAACGATTTTGCTCCTTCGCCCATTCCGCTGTAATAGGGAGGGTGAAGGGAACCTTGAGCGGAGTCACGTCGATGACAGGTAATCACCCTTAACTTTAACTCATTCACTGCCATTCCCAAATTTATTCAGGAATTGAAAATATAATATAATGTGGAGCACCATTTCAGAATTTGTTTGGGTTTTGGTTTTTCTTGGGGGGCGGGGTGATGATAAAATGCTGGTCAGACCTCGGCAATATTTTTCCTCCCACAAGGGAGCAGCATTTGCCTTTTGTACAGCCACCCCCATTTTCAATGCAGATAACTCTAAATCCAAGTAAGCTCAAAATATTTTTTTCTGATGATAGAAGAGAGTATAAGGTTTCTTAAACTGCATGGAATGTTTATGTAGTCCTAAAACAAAAACGATTACTAAACAAACGAGCGATGAAGTTAAATGATTACTGTAATGCGCTTTACTTCGGAGTCAGCCAATCCTCCATGAAGTGTCTTGCCTCTTGACTGGTACTCATAAGAGGGAGCACATAACTCGTACTCTGGCATCCCTTCACTGGCTCCCTATACATTTTAGAGTTCTTTTCAATATCTTATTATTGGTCTTCAAATTTTTGAATGGCATCGCTCCTCCTTACCTCTCTGAGCTCATCCACCCCTACACACCTTCCCAACGCCTCAGGTCTGATGACCAGACATTATTAGATGTGCCCAAAACTAATCGGAGGCTCAGAGGGCATCGAGCCCTTTTCCGTTGCTGGTCTCACTCTCTGTCACTGAACATTCAGCAAGCCCCCTCACTGCCCATGTTAAGCGCTTCGTGACAGCTTCAGCTGTTGTTAAAGCACGATATAAATCAAAATTGTATTTTATTGTAAACTCAGTGTTTTGTGGGTCTTGGAATTTGAATGAAAATGACAAAAACCTTGGTACTGGAGTGGACACATTTTTCACTCTTCTGGCAGTGAATGAGTTAAGGAGATAATTACATGCGTAGAAGCACACACAGACAAATTAAGTTTACAACAAATCTCGATGAAAAGGTTTCTTCAGCCGTCATCTGTACTTCTTTGAAGGTGTCGGACATTTCGCTTCTTATCCAAGATGCTTCTTCAGTGAACTAAAGTCTTACTGGTAGTTTCGGCCCAATATATAGCCCTACTGTCCAGACATGGCGGTGCCGGACACCGCTTTGATAGGTTCCTGCTCTCAAATTGGGAGGAGCAGAAGACTACTCCCTGTGGCACCACTGATTCCTCCTATTGTTCTGACTAACGACTGGCCTGATTGCCCTATTTGCTCTGGTATCACCTCATCAGCCTTACTAATCCCATGTTACCTAAGGAGGCTGTTGTACGAAACCTCCAGCATGGGCTAAACTAATACCAACAAGTGTCGAAGGGAGAGAAAAGGAGTCAAAACATATCAGGAGAGCACTCGCAAACTGTAGGTACCCTCAGTGGTCTTTTAACAAATGTCAGAAGGAAAGAATAGGAAATGAAACAAAAAATTCTGACGATACAAAAAGGAGAGGAGTAGCAGTACCTTACATTGCAGGAGTTTCTGAAAAACTACAAAGAGTCCTTTGGCAACACAAAGGGATAATACTAGTGGGCCTCAATCGGCAATACATATGCACCTAAAAGCTAGCAACCACTCATTTGACGACAATGAGGTTAAAATCTTAGCGAAAGAACATAGATGGTTTAAAAGGGGAGTAAAAGAAGTGATTTTCATAAAACATCGATGAGAAGGTTTCTTCAGCCGTCATCTGTACAAAAGTGAAGGTTTCGGACGTTTCGCCTCCTATCCAAGAGCCCACAGGGAGGGGTCCTCTGCCCCCCCAACCTGAGAGTAGGGACCTATCATAGCTGTGTCGGGCGCCACCATGTCTGGACATTAGGGATGTATAAATGGGGCCGATACGACCAGTCAGACTTTAGTTCGCTGACGAAGCCTCTTGGATAGGAGGCGAAACGTCCGAAACCTTCACTTTTGTACAGATGACGGCTGAAGAAACCTTCTCATCGATGGACCACTCCTGTACGACTGAGAGCTTACACAGACGTTTTCATAAAACAGCAAAATCCTTCCCTTAACCGTATTGGTGGGGTGAGGTTCAATTTGGATCGTTCGTACAACAGCCTGCTTAGGCAACATAAGATTAGTAATGCTGATTAGGTGATACCGGAGGAAGTGGGGCAATGAAGCCAGTCGTTAGTCAGGACAATAGTAACAATCAGTGGAACTGCAGGGAGTAGTCCTCTGCTCCCCCCCCCCCCAACCTGAGAGCAGGGATCTATCATAGCAGTGTCCGGCACCGCTATGTCTGGACAGTAGGGATATATATATATATATATATATATATATATATATATATATATATATATATATATATATATATATATATATATATATCGGGCCGAAACTACCAGTAAGACTTTAGTTCGCTGAAGAAGCATCTTGGATAAGAAGCATAACGTCCGACACCTAAAGAAGTACAGATGACGCCTAAAGAAACCTTTTCATCGATGGACCACTCCTGTACGAGTGAAAGCTTACACAGACGTTTTACAACACAAACAGACGCACACGCACACGCACACGCACACACACACACACACACACACACACACACACACGCGCGCGCACACACGCACACACACACACACACGCACACACACACACACACACACCGTGGTGCAATAAAAAAAACTGTGGGACAATATTGCGGGCTGTTGGACTGATAGGTACACAACAAAGTGAACTTCCTGCGCTGGTGGGACCTGAATAATTGAAAACAAGGATGTTGGGATGTGCTGTCATATGGTCCTCCTTATCTTTTTGGATTCTGACTTCCTCATTTATTTTGGTGATACACTTCCGAGAATTTGGTTTGCTTTCTATGAGGTGGCTTCCGCACCTGCAGCTGATCTGCAATCATCACATGGGGAAAAGACCTCTGCTGATCTGCAAGGGGTGCCAGATGATTGTACTTACCAGTGTGTCTTTCTGCTCTACCTCTGTATTTTTTCCCACAAACCACATTCCCTATTATCTAGCTCTCCACCCGCTCTTGGATGCACTGCTATTTCTCCCTTTTCCAGGACCATCTCAGACGTTGGAGTATCGTGTGAGTGGGCTGAATTCTTTACTGCCATTGAACTGTTGTTAATCAAGTGCACATTTAGCATGCAACACAACTACCAATCACCAGATTGACATGCAATATTATTATTATTATTATTATTATTATTATTATTATTATTATTATTATTATTATTATCATCAAAAAAAATTCAATTGGAAGAAAAAGAGTCCCTCCTCTTGTCTGCTTGAAGCAACCTTGCAGGACAGTGGCCCTCCAGGACCTAAATTTGAAACCCCTGGCTTAGATGAACAAGACACTTTTCAAAGAAGCAGACCTGTAGCTAGAACCACATTAGGACAGAGAGCAACCAGCAACGAACTAAAAATTAGTATTACAATGAATAAATGTCTAGAGATGAAGACAACAGCTACATAGTTGACACAAACTGGAAAAAATATGGAAAAACATATAATGCAGACAAAAAAAGTACATTTGTACCAAAAAAATCTCATGTTTTTACATACATTGTTGCACAGAAATGTATATTTATACATCGTTTGGGGGACGCAGACTTAATCACAAAGTCACTTTCGTTTGTACATTGTGAATATTCCACTGAAGCTTGAATCAAAGACTATTGTGAATTGAATCGGAATTGTAAGAGCAGTCAGAGCATCCCCAATTGAATATTTTCCCAAAATTATTTAACCCAAATGTCATTGTCAATTGTTTATTTATTCTCATTAATTGTTTTAAAAAGTAATGTAATTTATGTGTTCATGATAAATTGGGTCTTAAATTTGGAAGCCACCCCGCCCACCTATAGTTGTTATGATGACAAGCTGAATTGCATGACTGCCATAAATAAACTACCATGAAAACTCTCATTTTGATAAGGGCTTAAGTGTGAATATAGGTATATTCAACCTTCAACTCAATATTTTGACAACTTAATTCCATAAAACTGACACCATTTATGATCATTGAATCACAATCATCGCACCATGAATGCTGAAAATGCTTGAAACCATCTTCTGGCACTGAAATTCCCAATCTAAAGGCAGCAAATTCTGCTAAATGCTGGCACCCTAGCATATAGATAAAAAAGAGCTGTGTTTTGTAAACATTGCAAATGCACGAGAATGGAAGAAGAGGTTGTTGGAATGAAATGCAACCGGGGTCAACTTGTGGGAAAGTTCACGCGTTTCTTAGGGATGCCGCACCAAAATCTAAGCCCTTCATACTTTCATTTCATGAATGCCCCCAATTGATGAACATGAAGGTGCTTATAGATATTCTTCCACTCAGAGCCAAAACCCTGGTCCTGAAACAGTGGCACCCTCTTTGCTGTTTGAACTCCACATAAATTCTTCAATCAGGACAAGCTTTCTGCTATCACCCACGTCACTCATCATACACACTTGCATGGTTTGTCTAAATTGCTTCATTATTACTGACACAATATACATATATCATTTGAACACTAAACATTATTTAACTGATTATTATTTTGTATTCCAACTCTCGCACCAGAAATCAATTCAATGTACTTCATATGCTTGTTTCAGGCACTTAACAGACACTGAAGAGGAAGCACAAAACATGCTTTTCTAAAGATTTTCTATTTAAGTAAACAGCAAATGTTTAAATTGAACAATGAACAAACCAAAGCATTATAATAGCCCAAAAGGGGATTTTGGCATTACCTTCTCCCACACAGACACAGTGCATGACTGAAAGACAAGTTCCCTCATATTCACTAAAGTAGACTGCAGAGGTCTTGAGAGGCTCCAAGCAGAAGTCAAAGTGGCCACAGACAATGATCATAGACCACACAGACACTGTGCAACCGGATCCCAAAGGCCAGCTCAAGTCCATGACGCTACCCGAGCCCCACGATTAAATTATTGCAGACAAAGCAGCACTCTCCCAACAAAACACCATTAAAGACTGGAGCTGATATGCAGCTTTGGAAAGTAAATTAATGTGAACTCGGGGCCAGCTTAACACATCACATTATAATCAGGTCAATGTTTTGCAGTAGTTGGCAAGTGAATGTAAAATAGTTTCCATTAGCTTCACGTTGTTTTTTTGCTTTTCGAATGAAAAATAAACTAACTCTGTGAGGTAAGGTAAAGAAAATAAAACCCGAAAAGAGAAAGGCTGTTGTTGCCCAGTGATTTTGTAAGCATTGGCACATTGGTGACTTTGGTATAAAGGGTATTCTGATGTGACACTAATT
Organism: Hippocampus bargibanti; assembly: GCF_051943395.1. Classification (NCBI taxonomy): domain Eukaryota; kingdom Metazoa; phylum Chordata; class Actinopteri; order Syngnathiformes; family Syngnathidae; genus Hippocampus; species Hippocampus bargibanti. Next base: position 19,170,952 of record NC_142737.1, on the reverse strand, counting down.
TCACAGGTTTAAAATAGCTGAGTTTATTTAAAAATAGTGAAGCGGAGAGATGCAATCGAAGTAAATGACCCAGAAAGAAAAGCTTCCCCTGGTGATCTCCATAGAAACCTCAGAAGTGAGATCCATCCCACGTATCACATCTCATAAGTGGCAAGTGACAAGGGAGCAATATTAAAAGGCAACAAAGAGCTGAAAAGAAAAATTAAAAAACACTTGGACAAAACATGAACAGAAAGCAATCTTTGCCTCGTAACAAGTGCACCACAATTTGGTTAATGTCAGAGTGGTCAGCATATCAGTCACCCTCTCTGTCTCCAGGAGAATTGTTGTCAGCCACCAGTGGCCTTTAATTCCAGCCAGGAAGCAACCTCATTTAGGTTAGACATAGCTTTGAAAACAAAGTTGGTGGCTAATTATGTTAATGTATGAAATAGGAACAATAAATGCAGTGTTTTAAGGCTTATTCATAGCTCAATTTTACCAAAATGAGAAGGTGCTACATAAATATAAAAAAGTGCAGTTACAAATAAAGATGCTGATGAGTGTGTGTGTGTGTGTGTGTGTGTGTGTGTGTGTGTGTGTGTGTGTGTGTGTGTGTGTGTGTGTGTGTGTGTGTGTGTGTGTGTGTGTGTGTGTGTGTGTGTGTGTGTTCTCAATACACTTTTTACAGGAGTTGTAGTAGTGTCCAGTGCAGAACTAGTAATTTAACTAATTTAAGTAAAACATACTTTGTATCAGATTTAAAATATTAAGGGCTCATGCAACACAAAGGGATTATCACTGTTACAAGGGCACAGGTGTCAAAGTAAAGGGCTGGGGGTCAAATCTAGCCCAACACATCCTTTTGTTCGGCCCGTGAAGGCAAATAAAACTTGTGAAATTCCATGATGCTGGATAAACTCTGAACCAAAATTTCAAATTGTCCCATGTAAACCACAATCACTGTCACATTATTTTTGACATGTAATTTACAAACTAGTTATTGATTAATGATTCACTGCCAGACGTGCAAAAATGTGTCCATTCCAGGGCCAGGTTTTTTTGGTCATTTTCACTCAAATTGCAAGACTGATGGAGAACAATAATTTATCATGTTTAAAAGTGCCGTGCTTTGCTGACCAACTAAACAATGGGCCTACAGTCAAAGCGCAGATGGCCACAGTAAATCTGAGTGAAACAGACACGGCAAGGTGAACTGTCGTCTCCATCTAGATTCTAGAAGGTCCGGCCTTGCACAGAATTTAGGGCTTTAGATACTCCTTTTTCACCAAAGTTATTTACGGCTTAAACATCCTGCACAAGCGCCAGATTACAAACTTATCAGTTCTTGGAAAAGACAACCAATTAAAATGTCTTATGTTTTACTGCTTGCATCTGTTGGTGCTCAGAACGCCCAGAGGCGTGGCATTATAATCAAGAAAACTGTGTTTTACTAATATATCACTGTAATTTGCATATACTCTCAATAAATAGCTTGGCAGAGGGGCGCACAATTCAGACGTATGTCATCTGATGACTGCGTCTCCTGCCGGCAGTGGGGACAATCTTTCTGGTTCTGAGTCTCTGTCCACGGTGTCTGTCTGTCATATCTCTGACAAAGACCCACAGAATATTGAGTTTTAGGAGTATATAAACATTCAATCCAGCGTAAGAAACCTTAGACTCTCTTCTTTCATCAGAAAAAAGAGTTAATTCCTAAATTATGTGGGTCTGGGGTAATATTAGGTGCAAGTAGGGGCGGCTGTACAAAAAGCCAATGCTGCTCCATCGTGGAAGGGAAAAATATTGGCTGAGCTCTAACTAGCACTTTATCGGCACCCCCTACAAGAAAAACCAAAACCTGAACAAATCCAGGAATGCCGCTCCACGTCATATCATTAGCGAATGAATTCTGAGCTGGCAGTGAATGAGTTAATTTGTTGTGCGCTTCATATGTAATATGTGGAGGGGTTGAACCATTCTAATGGATTCCCCAAATTCATAGCGGCCCTCGAAAGGAAACCATAACTACAATTTGTTCCATGGCAAACAACAACAAGCTGGATTTTCAAGGTCTGGCTTTGTGTGTAGTCATGTACAATGTAGATGAAACATTGGAAAACGGGAATGTTCAGTAAAGCAGTTACCCGAAGACCAATCTAAATCTGCCCCCCGCCACATCATGATCAACCCACAGCATGTTTTGTGTTGTGTGAGCAGAACAGCACCAAACTGTTACAAACTTGGACGAATCAGAATACATATGGAAAACTAAAGAACTGTCACAGCGAGCCTCATAACACTGTATGATTTTGTCACTTTGCTAACAGGCTTATGAAAGTCAGATGAAGACTTTACAATCTTGTTAACCCCGGTTACATTATTAAAAGGGCACATTCATTGTGTGAGGCGACAAAGACCGCCTGTAGCAGAGTAAAATGTTAATAAGCTCAATGCAGTGGCTGCAGATAGAAAAACCTTGGTAAAGATTGAGCTTTGAAAAACCGTGTACGTGGCCACATATGTACTTAAGCAGGTCAAAAGACATGGAATTTTGCAAACCTCTGAAAAATCCATTCAACAGCTCAAGAACTACAAAGTACTGTTGTATTCAGTCAAGCATAATAATTTTCTTTCCAGCATGTGTCACCAATGTGGGCCCATAGGCACCGCAAAGACATCATTAGTAGCCCGCGGTCCTGTTCTAAAACAGTCTATGTCCATTTACTATTAATGTTGTTGAAATGTTCATTAGAAAAGGTAAACAATTTTACAAGAGTTGTCTAGCATGTTTGTGTTTCCGTTCTTGTTAAATCACCGCCATTGTCGTCCTGATACACATCCATCCATTTTCTGAGGCACTTATCCTCTCGGGGGGCGGCCCGGTAGTCGAGTAGTTAGCACACCGGCTTCACAGTGCAGAGGTCGCCGGATCGCGTCCCGGTCCGGCCTCCCTGTGTGGAGTTTGCATGTTCTCCCCGGACCCGCGTGGGTTTTCTCCGGGTCCTCCGGTTTCCTCCCACACTCCAAAAACATGCATGGCAGGCAGATTGACCACTCCAAATTGTCCCTAGGTGTGAGTGTAAGAGTGACTGTTGTATGTCTTTGTGTGCCCTGCGATTGGCTGGCAACCAATTCAGGGTGTCCCCCGCCTCGTGCCCGAAGACAGCTGAGATAGGCTCCAGCAACCCCCGCGACCCTAATGAGGAATAAGCAGTACGGAAAATGAGATGAGATGAGATGAGATGAGACTTATCCTCTCGGGGATTCACGTATGCTGGAGTATATCCCGGTTTTCTTTGGGCACTAGGTGGCGTACACAGTGAATATGTTGCCAGCCAATCACCTGATGACCACCCGTTCAATCAAACTGCCATTAATGCTTTAGGAATGTGGGAGGAAACTGCTGTACCTGGAAATAACCCACGCATGAGCGAGGTGACCCTTCCTGCCCCCCCATGTCACTTTAGGTACTCTGTGCAGAGGAATCTACTTATATTTCTTTTCTTAAGTGCTATTAAGTGCAATTTGGGCCTCGTTATTTGACCTTGGATGCGGAGTTTGACAAAAGAGACATTCTCAGCCCTATTGTAAGCCACTCACCAGCTTCAGACTGCTCAGTCCCAGAGGGAGTGTTCCTCTGCCCTTGAGAGGAACATTGTTCATGGTTTTAATTCCCTGCCCCTCCTCCCTGTGATTTCTAGTTGGCAGTGTGGTCTTTTTTATAGCGAAACATGTCAAGTTGCATTGGACTATTCATCTGTTGCAGAATGTCCCTTCAAGGTGTTTTTTTGTGTGTGTGTTTTGGTTGAAATACAGTGAAATCGCTGATTTGCCACAATCCATAAGGGGTAAGATTTCACACATATTAAAATATGATATTAAATTAAGATATTAATATATTATAATCTTAATATATTATATTATATTATATTATATTATATTATATTATATTATATTATATTATATCTTAATATATAGATATTAAGATATTAATTATTATTAAGAAGTCCAAGATGGCGCCCGAGTAGGCAGCCTCAGCAAGTGCTCTCACGAGCCTTGCTTTTTTTGGTTGTTTTTGTCTTGTTTTGTGTTTTCTTTTGTCACTTTGTGTTGTTGTGCATCGTGTGGAACGGATACAGATTGTTTTTCAGCATTTTCGACCACGACATTCATCAAGGAGGAGACTGTGCTGAGCGGTTGCGCCTTTTCAGCAGCATGAATATGCCAGTACTGTTTTTGAATGGGAGGAATGTCGGAGCCATTCGACTGCCATCGCTGGACACCAAAGGGGCCATTGTGCTTTTTTGCGCCTGTAATGGGCAGCATCTTCACAGCCCCGCTTTGTTTAGCGGAAAGGTCGGTGCTGTTGAACAGTCTGTGGCTGGATGGATGCATGGCTTGAGGAACCCGCGATAAGAAGGGAGGAGCGTCAGCGCAGAGCGCCGATGCGTATGTGGAACTGTTGCGGCTTGGAATTGAAGCAGATTTATGTGGAACAGGAGATGTGAGTCAATCTCTTTTCGTCAATGGATGCTACAGCTGCGTGTTTGCTTTCAACATTTAGCTTGTAGTCGACGTCCACATTCCACCATGATGTCCCTGATCCACTGGTGGAAAGACGCTTTGATCCTCTCCTCTTTCATCGAGAACTGCTTCATGTCATCACAAAGAGGGTACAGAAAGTCCTGAAGAATGAATGTCTCTCTGTGTCTTTGGATTGGATTGGATTGGATATGCCTTTATTAGTCTCACAGTGGAGAAATTTACATTTCACAGCAGCAAAGTGATGAAAGGAATGAGAGTAGAAAAACAAAATACATGAGCTGCTGGAAAGGCAGCCACTCCTGCGGCGCCGTCTTGTCTCTATGCTGTCATATTATTTGTTATTTAGGTTTTTTTTGTTCTTTTGACTTCAAGACGGCGCCGCGAGAGTGGCTGCCTTTCCAGCAGCTCATGTATTTTTGTTTTTCTACTTTCATTCCTTTCATCACTTTGCTGCTGTGAAATGTTTTCTCCACTGTGAGACTAATAAAGGCATATCCAATCCAATAAAATAAATAAATGTTGAAGATCAGGATTAATTCAGTACATTTGTGGGACAAATAAAGGTTTTCTGATTCGTGTTCTGATTTTGAACACTAAAATATGTCGCTGATGATTCACACCTCCTCCAAAGCAAAATTGGGCTAACTAAAGCTGTAGCCTTAATTGACTGCTGACCTGCTCTATTCCCTAAATAGTTCAGAATCAGAATTCAGAATCAGAATCATCTTTATTGGCCTAGTTAGTATGTAGAACACACAAGGAATTTGTCTTCGGTAGAACACGTTGCATGAGTTTCTCTGCATGAAAGAACCAAACTTAAACCGGACCACATCTGCCAATTATTGGAAATCTGCTTTAATAGTACGTATTCTCAATTTAGGGAGACATTTTACAAATAAATTCATGGTTGTGCTATAAGCTCACCAGTTTCACCCATAGTGGCTAATCTGTACATGTAAGAGATGGAGAAACAAGCCCTCACATCCTTCCCAGGGACAAAACCTAGACACTGGTTGAGATATGTGGACGATACTTTTGTCATAATTAAAAAACAAGAAATTCAATCCTTCACATATCATCTCAACTCGGTAGACATCAACATTAAATTTATTCGTGAGGACATTAAAGAGAACCAACTAGCCTTTTTGGATTGTAAAGTAATTATAAAAGAGGACAGAGCGCTAAAAACAGAAGTCTTTAGGAAGGCTACGTACACTGACCAATACTTACTTTTCGATTCTAACCACCCTTTACAACACAAACTAAGAGTTATCAGAACCCTCCAGCATAGGGCTAAACTAATACCAACAAGTGTTGAAGGTAGAGAAAATGAGTCAAAACATATCAGGAGAGCACTCACAAACTGTGTGTACCCTCAGTGGTCATTTAACAAATGTCAGAACGAAAGAATAGGGAATGAAACCAAAAATTCAGAAGATACAAAAAGGAGAGGAGTAGCAGTACCTTACATTGCAGGAGTTTCTGAAAAACTACAAAGAGTCCTTTGGCAACACAAAATTCCTACTTATTTCAAACCGATAAACACGTTAAGGCAAAAATTAGTGCATCCAAAAGATAGGCTGCCAAATGAAAAACAAATTAAAGTAGTTTATTCAATACATTGTAAGAATGAAAATTGTAAAGAGCAGTACATTGGGGAGACTAAAAAAAGTCTCAAAAGAAGACTTTATCAACATTGCAGGGATAATACTAGTGGGCCTCAATCGGCAGTACATATGCACCTAAAAGCTAGCAACCACTCATTTGATGACAATGAGGTTTAAATCTTAGTGAAAGAACATATATGGTTTGAAAGGGGAGTAAAAGAAGCGATTTTCATAAAACAACTAAATCCTTCATTAAACCGGTTTGGTGGGGTGAGGTTCTATTTGGATTAGGCAACATAGGATTAGGTGTCGATGAGAAGGTTTCTTCAGCCGTCATCTGTACAAAAGTGAAGGTTTCGGACGTTTCGCCTCCTATCCAAGAGGCTTCGTCAGCGAACTAAAGTCTGACTGGTCGTATCGGCCCCATTTATATATCCCTAATGTCCAGACATGGTGGCGCCGGACACAGCTATGATAGGTCCCTACCCTCAGGTTGGGGGGCAGGGGACCCCTCCCTGTGGCCCCACTGATTGTTCCTACATTCCTGACTAACGACTGGCCTATTACCCCCACTCCCCCCGGTATCACCTCATCAGCATAACGACCCTCATCAGCATTGCGAAAGTTGCCTAACCTGTTTTGCCTAAGCAGGCTATTGTATGAACGATCCAAATTGAACCTCAAGTTGAACCTTAGGCAAAACAGGTTGGGCAACTTTCGCAATGCTGATGAGGGTCTTTATGCTGATGAGGTGATACCGGGGGGAGTGGGGGTAATAGGCCAGTTGTTAGTCAGGAATGTAGGAACAATCAGTGGGGCCACAGGGAGGGGTCCCCTGCCCCCCCCCCCCCCCCCAACCTGAGAGTAGGGACCTATCATAGCTGTGTCCGGCGCCACCATGTCTGGACATTAGGGATATATAAATGGGGCCGATACGACCAGTCAGACTTTAGTTCGCTGACAAAGCCTCTTGGATAGGAGGTGAAACGTCCGAAACCTTCACTTTTGTACAGATGACGGCTGAAGAAACCTTCTCATCGATGGACCACTCCTGTACGACTGAGAGCTTACACAGACGTACAGTTAAACTACATAAGTTTAGAAAACTGAACAGGAGACCAGCACAAGTATAAGAAACTTAATCAGTATAAGAAACTTAATCACCACAAGTCAAATGATTTTTTTGTTTTGCCAGTCCTGGCCAAATGTCAAACCACACAGCCATTTAATTTAGAAGCAGAATCAATAACAGCAGACTCCACAATAACCAGTTTACTCAACGATCGATCAGACCTGTTAGTTATCCTGCTAAAACACCAAAATAGAAAATCATTGTGTCAAACTTTAACTCGTTTGGGGATTTGGGGATTCTGGCCCTCCAACAGTCTCTAATAGACGGAATAGAGAATAACTACAAAGTGAACACTCAATGACTGAAGCGGGAATGCAGCTTTTAACATTAAAGGTCTGTGGTTGCATCGTCATGATGAACATGAATGTTTTAGCATAACAATTGTTGAAAACTTTCTGGAAGAAAATGTCTTGTGATTTTTGACTTCGGAAAAGTTTGTGCAGAGTGTAAATGATGAAAGTATTTGGAAATCTCTGGCCTGCAAGTGAAGTTGCAAGGTGACATGGTAAGCAAGACTTTGAAAAGAATTGGACCACCAAAAAATGTAGTTGAATGAATCGTGCTGTTGGTCCCTGGATCAGTCAATAACATTTGAACATTAATAAAGCACAGTAATTAAATTAGTGACTCGTGGAAGCCTGTAGTGTGGGTGCCGCACAGCTTCAACAAAATGTTAAAACATGGGGTATGCCCATACGGAGGAATGTAACTGCTCCAATAACATCAGACGCACTATTGACATGGTACATTCTGTAATCCATTTATGAATGAGATGGAACAGTTCCACAATGGGGAAGAGCTATTCCACATGTAAGCCAACCACGCCTCAGTTTAAAAAATTGATGAGAAACTAAGTATTTTCACTAATGTCACTGAATATTAATAAACTGAAATAAATTATTAATCCGGGCAATTATGGTAGAGTACCACACAAGATGTCAGACCGATAAAGGTAACTCAGGTCGTGTTTGTTCAGAAGAACATTTAAGATGTGACTGTCTGGACACTGGTCAGCCTGAGAATGACATATTTTCTGTCTGGATGAATCTTATTGATGATGATAAATGGAATTGTCTGCTGGTCAGGCAGCATCACCACCCGGGACAGGAAAAGACTGGAGCGCCTTGTCAAGAGGGCCAGTTCTGTCCTGGGATGATCGCTGGACTTTCTGGAGGAGGTGGGCAACAGATGGACGCTAGCTAAACTAAAAGCTATGACGGACAGCCCCTCCCACCCCCTCCTGCCCACCCTGACAGCACTGGGTAGCTCCTTCAGCCAGAGACTATTATACCCGCGCTGCAAGAAGGAGAGGTACCGCCGTGCGTTCCTACCGACTGCTGTCAGGCTTTGCAATTCTTAATGCAGAGGGTTGTGTCAGGAAGGGCATCCGACGTAAAAGCTGGGCCAAAACAAACATGCGTATCATACCTCTGATGATGGAGGTTACTGATTCGCTGTGGCGACCCCTTGAAGGGCAAAGCCGAAAGGAAAAGAAGAAGGACACGTGGGAAAAAAACTGGACACTTGTAAATATGGGTTGATGTAATGTATCAATATGCATTTCTTGATACTTGCAGTATGTAGTTTTTTTATGAAACAGTTATGCACATTTACATTTGCACAGTGTACAGTGACATTTTTATTTTGTCATGCTTAGAATATCTTCTATCCTTTAACCCCCCCCCCCCATCCCCTTTCAAATTGCTGCTGTGGACTGCAAATTTCCCTATTGTGGGACAAATAAAGGTTTTCTGATTCGTGTTCTGATTTTGAACACTAAAATATGTCGCTGATGATTCACACCTCCTCCAAAGCAAAATTGGGCTAACTAAAGCTGTAGCCTTAATTGACTGCTGACCTGCTCTATTCCCTAAATAGTTCAGAATCAGAATTCAGAATCAGAATCATCTTTATTGGCCTAGTTAGTATGTAGAACACACAAGGAATTTGTCTTCGGTAGAACACGTTGCATGAGTTTCTCTGCATGAAAGAACCAAACTTAAACCGGACCACATCTGCCAATTATTGGAAATCTGCTTTAATAGTACGTATTCTCAATTTAGGGAGACATTTTACAAATAAATTCATGGTTGTGCTATAAGCTCACCAGTTTCACCCATAGTGGCTAATCTGTACATGTAAGAGATGGAGAAACAGGCCCTCACATCCTTCCCAGGGACAAAACCTAGACACTGGTTGAGATATGTGGACGATACTTTTGTCATAATTAAAAAACAAGAAATTCAATCCTTCACATATCATCTCAACTCGGTAGACATCAACATTAAATTTATTCGTGAGGACATTAAAGAGAACCAACTAGCCTTTTTGGATTGTAAAGTAATTATAAAAGAGGACAGAGCGCTAAAAACAGAAGTCTTTAGGAAGGCTACGTACACTGACCAATACTTACTTTTCGATTCTAACCACCCTTTACAACACAAACTAAGAGTTATCAGAACCCTCCAGCATAGGGCTAAACTAATACCAACAAGTGTTGAAGGTAGAGAAAATGAGTCAAAACATATCAGGAGAGCACTCACAAACTGTGTGTACCCTCAGTGGTCATTTAACAAATGTCAGAACGAAAGAATAGGGAATGAAACCAAAAATTCAGAAGATACAAAAAGGAGAGGAGTAGCAGTACCTTACATTGCAGGAGTTTCTGAAAAACTACAAAGAGTCCTTTGGCAACACAAAATTCCTACTTATTTCAAACCGATAAACACGTTAAGGCAAAAATTAGTGCATCCAAAAGATAGGCTGCCAAATGAAAAACAAATTAAAGTAGTTTATTCAATACATTGTAAGAATGAAAATTGTAAAGAGCAGTACATTGGGGAGACTAAAAAAAGTCTCAAAAGAAGACTTTATCAACATTGCAGGGATAATACTAGTGGGCCTCAATCGGCAGTACATATGCACCTAAAAGCTAGCAACCACTCATTTGATGACAATGAGGTTTAAATCTTAGTGAAAGAACATATATGGTTTGAAAGGGGAGTAAAAGAAGCGATTTTCATAAAACAACTAAATCCTTCATTAAACCGGTTTGGTGGGGTGAGGTTCTATTTGGATCGTTCATACCTAAAAGCTAGCAACCACTCATTTGATCACAATGAGGTTAAAATCTTAGCGAAAGAACATATATGGTTTGAAAGGGGAGTAAAAGAAGCGATTTTCATAAAACAACTAAATCCTTCATTAAACCGGTTTGGTGGGGTGAGGTTCTATTTGGATTAGGCAACATAGGATTAGGTGTCGATGAGAAGGTTTCTTCAGCCGTCATCTGTACAAAAGTGAAGGTTTCGGACGTTTCGCCTCCTATCCAAGAGGCTTCGTCAGCGAACTAAAGTCTGCCTGGTCGTATCGGCCCCATTTATATATCCCTAATGTCCAGACATGGTGGCGCCGGACACAGCTATGATAGGTCCCTACTCTCAGGTTGGGGGGGGGGGGGCAGGGGATCCCTCCCTGTGGCCCCACTGATTGTTCCTACATTCCTGACTAACGACTGGCCTATTACCCCCACTCCCCCCGGTATCACCTCATCAGCATAACGACCCTCATCAGAAACCTTCACTTTTGTACAGATGACGGCTGAAGAAACCTTCTCATCGATGGACCACTCCTGTACGACTGAGAGTTTACACAGACGTATAGGATTAGGTGATACCGGTCGAAGTGGGGCAATCAGGCTAGTCGTTAGTCAGGACAATAGGAACAATCAGTGGAGCTGCAGGGCATAGTCCTCTGCTCCCCCCAACCTGAGAGCAGGGACCTATCATAACCTGAGAGTCCGGCACCGCCATGTCTGGACAGTAGGGATATCTAGTCTAGTCTAGTCTGGCAGTCCATTGAAGTCGAAGATGACATAGCTTCCATTCTTGTGGGGTATTGGACAGTGGTTATTGTCGCTGGCGGCGATGCCACTGTAGGTGACTATGAAGCCCGATTCTGGAGCCACATTCAGGACATGTGAGGCCCGGACCGGGCTGCCGGAGCGGTACTGGAGCAGCACAAAAGTGTCTTTGCCTGTGCCGCACGATCCTCCTCTGAGTGCGATTGTCTTCAAGTTGTGTCACCCCTTCGTGGCATAAGGAACGCCAGAGTGGCCTGTTAGCTGCAGCAGACTCCAGATCGCTGGGCTTGATGTTTCATTTCTTTAGAGTCTGTTTAAGCTGGTCTTTGTATCGCAGTTTAGGACCACCAGGCTTTCTATTCTATTCATTCCTGATGTGGAATGCATCAAGGCGTCTCACATGGTGTCGATAGATGGTCTAGGCTTCTGGTCCTTCAGTAGTACAGAGCCGTCTGCAGATCTAACTGGAACAATGTGTTGTCTTTGTGGGCCATGCAGGGATTTTACAGCATCATAGAAGGTGTGTGTGTGTGTGTGTTGTTGTTGTCTGCATGCCTCTGGATTTCTTGGGCCTTGCTGAGTCACCACTTGTTTTCCATAATCCTCAGCTGTTTCTGTGTTTCACCACGGATGGCCTTGTAGTGAGAGAGGAGAAGTGGAGAGTGAGGGTTGGAGAGAAGTGTGGTATGGGCTTGGCTTCCAGAACCTCCTGTATGGCAGCTGAGCTGTTATCGAACCAGTCTTGGTGACGTTTCTGAGCAAAGCCGATGGTCACAGAGGCAGCTTGATGAATTGTTGTCCTCAATTTTTTCCACCTATTTTCAACATCAAGGTCATCGTTACTGGTGTCCTTGTCCAGGCTGCCAAGTCCCTCTGCCAGCTTGTTGCGGTAGCTGGCTGCACATTCTGGGGACTCCAGGGCCCTAGAGTTAAGACGACTTTGGGGTTGCTGTTTCTTATGAGGAGGTCGAATTCTCAGCTTGAGCCTGAACTTGATCAGTCGATGATCAGTCCAGCATTCAGCCACACGCATGGCCCACGTGATGCAGACGTCATTTTTGTCTCATTGCCTTGTGATGATGTAGTCCAGTAGGTGCCAATGTTTGGACCTGGGGTGCATCCATGATGAGATGTATTTCTTTTTTAGCTGAAAGATGGTGTTGGTTACAATCAGCTGATGCTCAGAGCACAGAGTGACCATTGCTGTTTATTGTCCCCGCCCCGTGCCTTCCGATTACTTGTTTCCAGAGCCTGACATCAGTACCTACTCGGGCATTGAAGTCACCCATCAGAACAAGTTTATCAGAGGCAGGGATTTTAGATATGGTTGCATCCAGGGACTCGTAGAAGGCATCTTTGGTGTTATCGTCAGCATCCAAGGTGGGAGCATAGGTACTGATTAAAGTTGCGAAGCGACCTTTTACCAGGGGAATACGCCAGGTCATAAGCCATTCACTGATGCCTTGGGGGGACTCAGGGATGTTACTGAGTAAGCTGCTTTTCACAGCAAAGCCAACTCCATGGAGTCTTCGCTCATTCTCTGGGAGACCCTTCCAGAAGAAGGTGTAGCTCTCACCAACTTCTGTGAGTGAATCCTCACCTGAGAACCGAGTCTCACTGAGTGCGCCAATATTGATGTTGTACCTCCTGACTCATGTGCGATGAGGGCAGTTCGTCTTCGAGGTCTCTCCATCCCGTCACAAGCATAAAGGAGGGTGCGAACATTCAAGGAAGCCAGGTTCATAGTCATGGGTTTGATTATATTTCGTTTTCGACCGCAGAGGGGTGATGCGTGGTGGCTGCGGTGGGCCACCCAGGTGTGGTGCAACAAGCAATGTTTAGGTCACCTTTTCTAGACCCTTCCCCTATATGCGGTTACCAGTGCGGACCCTGAATAGGGCTGCTCAGACGCACAGGATGTTGCCGAAGGACAATGTTGCTCCATCCCATCTTCGCAACGAACATCAATCCTGTACCGCCCCTGTGTAGGAATCAAGCTAGAAGCTTCCAGTCACATCCATGACCTGCCCCTGTCACTTTATCCTATCGCCAGTGGATTTATATGGTGGAAGCTGAAACCTGCGCTACTGGTGGATTTAGTGTGAGGGACGGGGTGCGCAATTCCTTCTCCCACATACTTATGTACACTGTATTCCAGTGGCATGAGTGAGGACTCAAGACGACCTTCAGGTGAGTGCAGTTGCAGGGGGCTGCGGGTGGTCCGATCTGTTGGACTCCGCCTACGCCTACCCCCGGGTGCGGATTTGGGATCACTCTTTGTCTGGCCTCTACCCTCCGACCTGTTCGGCTTGGGTGACCCTGCCAGGAGTACAAGACTCCAGCCGACATAGCTCTCGGGGTCATGGAGACACACAAAGTGATATATATAGGGCCTAAACTACCAGTAAGACTTTAGTTTGCTGACGAAGTTTCTTTGATAAGAAGCGAAACGTCCGACCCCTTCAAAGAAGTACAGATAACGGCTGAAGAAACCTTTTCACCAATGCCCACTCCTGTACGACTGAGATCTTAGACAGACGTATACATCACATTATTGCAGTAAATATTCTCACACCTTCTGTTGAACAACTCCAGTCTGCCAATTTATCTTCCAAAAGTGCATTCCATATTTTTTTGTCGGGTTTTGGGATAAAAGAAGTATTGAAACAATAATTTTGCTCTCTTTTGTAAATGTCAGGAATGTATTAATGATACGGGAACATTTTATGACAGTAGTTATGTTGAGCACATTTTGGTGTGATATAATCCCAGTCTTTCACAATCTGCTAACAAATGAGTAAAGTCATGAAGATTTATTTGAAAGACACATTTTGACAATGAATATGAAAGGACAGTGAGAAACTGCCTTGAATGGCGGTGACTGGCTTGCCTGCTTGTGCTGTACGAGCCAACTGCTTTCCTAAGTAATGGCTTTCATACTGTAAAAAAAGTGCAAATTGATATAGGAGGAAGAAACCTAATCTGGCAATTCCGTTTTATTCTCCAAAACATTTTTTTTCATCTGCTTTTGTTTTCTCTCCAATTAGCAGCATGCCACAAGAGTCTCATCGGGCACAAATACTTCTCTGTTAAGTACATGAAGGATTATTTCTGATTATAATTTGTTTAGTTAAACCTATGCCTATGTGAAATGTAAATTTCTCCACTGTGAGACTAATAAAGGCAAAACCAATCCAATCCAACCAATGCCATGGTATTTTGCTTTTCTCAATCATATGTCATGGAGATGACATCCTGATATGCGTCTTAAAAGATGTCATGATTTGCGTCTTCAACAATGTCATGAAGTGCGTCTTCAATAATGTCATGAGTGTGTTTTACGCCATATTTACTCTAGCCTGTATAACCTTCTTTTACACTTCTGAGTGAACCAGGTTCATTCTTGGAGCCATCTGTTAACCTTGATACACTGCTTACTGGAGACTTTGTGGACACAGACTGATCAAAGCGATGAATTGTTTTGGAAGAAAGCCACCTCGGTGTCGCGCCATAGTCTTGATACCGCCCTTGTGATGAAATAAATATGTTGTGTGTCCATGATGTGGACATACTCGTGATCATGCAGCCATTGTCTGAAAATCATGTGTGTCTCTGGAATATTCTGCAAATAAACGCTTCGAAGGTACTGCTCATCGACTCCAGCCTTTATTTGGATTACCAAAATCCTCATCATCCGATATTAACGAACATGCGGAGGAAAGAAGGCCAGTCTCCTCCAACATACACTCAGGAGATACCAGAGAGGTATATACTGCCTATGTTTTGATGGTTGGTTGGATCACTTTTGTGGGACGACAGACTGCTGGCATATGGTGCTTCCTGAAGAAGAGCTTCATGCAGTTTTTCATTATCATTTCACTCACTCCTTTAGTACGTAAGACCTTGCAATATTGGTAATTACTGCTAGTAGCCCAGTTTTTCAGGGTCCATACTCATCTATTTTTCCACTTCAGGGAGCTAATAACATCACCTCCAACCTATCCACCCCCTCCTCAGTACTGCTTCTCTGAGTAGCTCATTTCCTTGCTGACTGAGGAGTGAAAAAAATGCATAACAGCACAGCATAACAGCAAGATGCATGACTGGATGCAAATCTTTCTGAGAAGCACCAAAAAGTAAAAGGTACAGCACAAGGGGATATGCTTTAGTCAAATAATATTTTGGTCACAAAATTATGAAAGAGAATTAAAATCACAATTTCAATTCATGTTAGTCTTATACTGTATTGTAATGTATATTTATTATTATTATTATTATTAATAGCCATCCGAAACTGTTGTTAGGTAATGGTGAGCTAACTGTTGCTAGCTAACTGCCAGCAACATTTATGTGGATCGTCTCATCTGTGTTCCACTGTTGTCTTGACGCTCAACGACCAGTGTTGCATTTGCAACACTCCAATATCGAATCTTTCCTCAAAAACATTCGCATTGAAGCTAAATATTAGCGGTAGTCTTGCATTGATGACTGTAAAGTCTCCTTGAGAGTTTAGAAAGGCGCTTCTCAATGAAATGTATTATTATTATTATTATTATTTATTATTATTATTATTATTATTATTATTATTATTATTATTATTGGATTGGATTTGCCTTTATTAGTCTCGCAGTGGAGAAATTTACATTTCACAGCAGCAAAGTGATGAAAGGAAGGAAAGTAGCAACACTACTACTCGATTACAAGCTAAATGTTGAAAGAAAACCCTCAGATGTAGCATCCATTGACAAAAAGAGATTGTCTCAGATCTCCTGTCCCACATAAATCCGCTTCAATTCAATGCCGCGACAGTTCCACATCCGCATTGGCGCTCTGCGCTGACGCTCCTTTCTTCTTACCGTGGGCTCCTCAAGCCATGCATCCATCCAGCCGCAGACTGTCCAACAGCACCGACCTTTCCGCTGAACAAAGAGTGAAGATGCTGCCCATTACAGGCGCAAAAAAGCACAATCGCCCCAGAGCTGTCCAGCGATGACAGTCAAATGGGACCGACATTCCTCCCATTCAAAAACAGTACTGGCATATTCATTCTGCCGAAAAGGCGCAACCGCTCAGCAGTCTCCTCTTTGGTGAATGTCGTGGCCAAAAATGCTGAAAAACAGTCCATATCCGTTCCACACGACGCACAACAACACAAAGTGATAAAACAAACACAAAAACAAGACAAAAACAACAAAAAAAGCAAGTCTCATGAGAGCACTTGCTGACGGCTGCCTACTCGAGTGCCATCTCGGAGTCCTTTTTTATTATTATTATTATTATTATTATTATTATACTGTGAGGTAAAGATGTCGCAGTGGAGTTCATAGCACTTACTCATCAGCCAGTCTGTCCCAGTGCTGCTTACACACACTGGTGTGGTGTAATCGGCATCATTATTGACCTCATTTATTCATTACTTTTGCTGTGAAGTTCCCTGTTCTTTCTATGGCAATATACTGCCAGACGGGGGGAAGTGTCTGTTAATTAGTTCCTCACTGTGTTTTTAAATCACACCATGGCTTCTCATTCACACTGGTCTATTTGGAAGTGATGGAGATGAGCCCTGACAAAATGGTGACGAACTAATCATCAAGTAGTTATGTGGCAAGCAGGTGGGGTATTTATAAATAAAACTCACGCCAACGTCATTTTTGCCAACGGTCACACTCAGCGGTGCTAAGCTCACACCCATACAGGCCAAAACTGGTGCAATGCAAGATGGCTACACTGTAAAAGTGTCAAATATAGGGCTTTGACGCTCGTGAAAGTTTTGTGGAAAAGGTGTTTCTAAACCTGGGGGATACGAGTTTACCGTATTTTCACGACCAAACCGTGTGAAAAGGCGCAGTCTCATTTATGTGTGCCATTTCTGTAATTAACATACACATTGGGCGCACCGGATGAAAGGACACAAGTTTTCAGAATCAGAATCAGAAAACCTTGATTCGTCCCACAATGGGACGAATCAAGGTTTTCTGATTATATAGCGGTACATATCCCCTACTGCCATACGTACGTCCGCCTCACAACACACAGGCATACAAGTGTGCGTATTTATAAAAACAGAACGGGAGCAAAACTGAGTTTGGTAGTGCTTTATTTATTAATTACAAAGTAAGAACATTTTGTAACCATCACTCAATAGCCGTCGGCATGGTAAAAACAAGCACATTACCGGTAACAGTCAGT
Organism: Hippocampus bargibanti; assembly: GCF_051943395.1. Lineage (NCBI taxonomy): Eukaryota > Metazoa > Chordata > Actinopteri > Syngnathiformes > Syngnathidae > Hippocampus > Hippocampus bargibanti. Next base: position 19,153,635 of record NC_142737.1, on the reverse strand, counting down.
AATCAAACCCATCAGTCCTCATCCTCTGTCTCAGAATCGAACAGCTGCGCTAAACCAACGTGGCAGGTTCGCTTTCCTCACGGTCAGTCACTTTCTGTGCCGTGCGGCTCCTCGGAAATGATGCTGGCTTTTCCGAAAGCTCGAACCACCGTGCCAGCAGACACGTTACCACAAGCATCCACAATCCATTGGCAAACTGTGGCGTAACATCCAGCCCATTTCGTTTGCATTAATAATGACGCCTGCTGGAAATGTCTCTTTAGGCAAAGTCTTTCTTTTAAAAATCACCATCGGCGGGAGTTTCTCTCGGTTAGCATGGCAGCCAAGCACAACAGGAAACGAAGCCTTTTCGCTAGCTTTTCAGAATAATTCGCCGGAAGTTGCTGCGCTGCTGTAGTCCTGGCCCGGATGGAAAAATGGCACAGTTTCATAAAACGCCAGCACCAAGACAGACCTCCTTGGAAAGCCTTCAGTTTAAACTGAGCTTCATAACCATGTCTCTTTGCCATTTTCTGAGTTGTTAAAACAGCAATGTTCTGCATGAAGCACATACCTCTTCTTGTATACACAAACCACACCCCACATATCCCCCCTCATGCTCTCTACCACGTCCGCCTCTTGATGGCCTCTAATACGTCCGCACTACAGGGCGCACCGCACATTTTCAAAAAAATCTGAGACGTTTATATGCGCCTCATGGTCGTGAAAATACGGTAGTTCCATTCGACCAACTCTCCTTTTGTCCCAAGAATGAGAGTGTACAAACAGATTCATATCACATCGCAGCTTGAGAAATATACAAACACACAAGCACACATACACAAATTTGCAATTACTACACTGGAGCTGAATCGATTCTGCTCATTCATGTTGAAGCACAGACATCAAGGAAACGTCAAGAGAACCGAGACAGCCTCAAGAAAGCCTGTTGAGCACCAAGACATGTTGTTTCTGGAAAGCTGTTTACATCCATTACTTTTCCACAACATGGCCACTGGTGCTTCAGCCCATTCAAACAAACACAGTTGTTGCAATTTGGGAAAAGTGTTTCATAGAGACAAACCGTACATGGTGTAAGAAGTGGCCGAGAGTGATGGAGAAAGAAATAAAGTTCACTGTTTTTAAATTCAGTTTCACGATCATTAATGATGCACTTTCTATTATTGGTTTTGTCGTGCTCACACCATATGCAGTAGTTCTCAGGAAACTCCTCCAACAACGGTCTTCCCAGCAAGTGTAAAAGAAGGTTTTAATTACCATTTGTGTCTGGATTTTCCGAGGCCAATGCAGGAGTATTTTGCCTTGTCCAAAAATGAATATCAATGATGATGACAGATTTAGGACCAGATTCAAGCCAAGATCATTGAACAAAGCCAAGCGGTATCATGAAAAAAAAGCATGGAAAAATCTAAATGTCATCAGCTTGTTGACGCTTGACTGTGTCAAGAAAATTATGTGGAAATGGGCATGAGTACAAACACCAGTCACCCAACAACATTTCCATATTTGACATAGGTGTCGGATGTTTCGCTTTTTATCTTATCTAACCGGTATCACCTCATCAGTATTCCTAATCTTATTTTGCCTAAGAAGACTGTTGTACGAACGATCCAAATTGAACCTCACCCCATCATATCGGTTTAAAGAAGGATTTAGCTGTTTTATGAAAATCACTTCTTTTACTCCCCTTTCAAACCATCTATGTTCTTTTGCTAAGATTTTAACCTCATTGTCATCAAATGAGGGGTTGCTAGCTTTTAGGTGCATATGTACTGCCGATTGTAAAAGAAGCGATTTACTGATGAGGTGATACCGGTGGAAGTAGGGCAATCAGGCCAGTCGTTAGTCAGCAAAATAGGAACAATCAGTGGAGCGGCAGGGAGTAGGCCTCTGCTCCGCCAACCTGAGAGCAGGGAACTATCATAGCAGAGTCCGGCACCGCCATATCTGGACAGTAGGGATATATATATAGGGCCTAAACTACCAGTAAGACTTTAGTTTGCTGACGAAGTTTCTTGGATAAGAAGCGAAACGTCCGACACCTTCAAAGAAGTACAGATGACGGCTGAAGAAACCTTTTAATCGATGGACCACTCCTGTACGACTGAGAGCTTACACAGACATATTTGACATAGAATATGTATTTTTCACTGAGTACAGCACATTGGTAGTACCGCAGCAGTATATCAAAGAATAATTTTATTGTGACCATTTAAGGTCATCCCTGAGTAAAAAAAAAATGAGGATCTTTGATCAGCATTTCGATGTGTCAATTCTTGTTATTTTTATTTGTGTTGTATCTATACTTGCCCCTTGGATAGACCTTTGTCCAGTCTAGCATCAATAAGCTTGTATCAATCTTTCATGAAGTAAGCTCACCAGTAAGCTCTGTTTTAGCTTTGAGGCTCCTCTGGGTCTCAGGGTTGAGGCTCAGGGCTGCACCGCTGTTCTGTGGAAGGCAAAGGTTGTCCAAATGCTGTACACTGGGGAGTTGCAGTGGTGTCACCTTATTTCTTAGCTGCAGAATTAGTGGGGAGAAGAGATAAAGTTGAAGATGAATGAATCGTTTACTTGTACATTCTCGGGAACTACAGATCAGTATTTTGAGGCTGCTTATCACTGCCCAGGTAAATTTGAGTACTTTACAATACATCGCGACCACATTTGCTCTTGCTTTAATTTTCAATCCGGTCCAGTAAATGTTCACTGCTGCTGCAACGACCTATTAATTATAAAATCATCATCATCATCATCATCATCATCATCATCATCATCATCATCATCATCATCATCACAGTCACCATCACCATCATCATCATTTATCTTGCACCAAAATTTAGTGTGCAGGTGAATTTTGGCGAGAAAGTGGTCTAAATGGACACACACATTATCAGCAACAGCAGACATGTCTTCAAGTTTCTAAGTACTGCCTGGGGGATCTACTGAAAATGGTTCAAAGTTATCAAATTAAACATTTACTTAACATTCACTTGGACAATATACATGTGGATGTGCGTGTGTGCGTGCGTGCCTGCGTGTGTGCGTGCGTGGGTGCATGTATGCACCAGCGACATGGGATAATGGATGGCTACCTTGTTTAAGTCATATGTCATTTCTATGTCATTACCATGATGTATCATTAAAATGTGAAATTTCAATTATTCAAAGCTCCATTGAAATGGAACCAGATGCAGCTTTTGTTACATAGTGGGAGTGGTGTAACACGACTCTAGCATGGCAGGCCAACTCTGCATGGGGCTCAGGTCTTTGACGTAACAAACATGGAAACTTCTGGGCCACACGCGAAACAAACAACGTCATGTTACTTGCTTGGCTATGACAATGTGGCATTTCCACCAAGAAAAGGGCGGTTCCATGAAATAATCTAAACTGTATGTTGAACCCCTGCTACTGTGACTTTGGCTTCTTTCCTGGCACAGAGGACACAGACAGAAAATCACCTTTTTGTCCAAGCCATCCATTAGTAATGACCATTAATGCAATGTTGCTGCATGTGCCTGCCACTTATAGGAACGGGCAACGATATTTTTAGGTGCATGTCCCCAGCTGCACATGCCCAACTCACGGCCAATGGGCAATTAGCGTCTCATAGCAGAAGGCAGTAAGGCAGTAACCTTCTCAACACAAACAGACATCTGTGTCCATCCTGTCCTTTTCCTAAAGCCCAACATTTCGTTTGAGCCCCTCAAATTTCTCATGTGCTCAGGGGCTCTTAATTACAATACATGATGCAGTTTATTCTAGAACTGTAACAAAAGAAAATTATAGTATAGGGTGCTGGCTTCTATAGTAACTGTAAAGCAGCTAACATAGGGAGCAGTACCTCGGTGGCGTATTGGGGTCATAATTCAGGAGAATAAATCATCCACAAGGACAAAGGACAAAACCCTGCCCATAGGTATTCACAAACAGTAAAAGTAAGGCCCATCATGTATTTTGTTTTTATACTTTCATTCCTTTCATCACTTTGCTGCCCTAAAATGTAAATTTCTCCACTGTGAGACTAACAAAGGCAAATCCAATCCAATCCAATCCAATGACACCATTTTGCCCAGTTTCATCGAATCATTTCACAATGATAACAAATTGTGAAAAAAGAAACGCATCATGTCTCACTTTTATTTCAGTATCCCCTTTGTCACCAGTCTGTCCTCCAGTGGTTGGGTGTGCGGGGATGGGGATCCGATTCGTCTTCTGCAGAGACGGACCTAGTTATTCAGAGGGCCAAGGAAGACCTTGATTTGGAATTTTTTATGATGGCTCCATAACTGGTCTATTCTAGCATTAACAAATAGTCCAAGCACAATTATTTTGTGCACTAACAGGAAAAGCAAGTTTGGGTTTTTCTTCAGCTTAATAAGAACACTTCTTTCTTTGCGGCATTAATAATATGACGGCCAACTTTTGCCATTGTCAGTTACTCCAGCCTTCAGATATTTACATTCCTTTGTTGCATCGATGAGAAGGTTTCTTCAGCCGTCATCTGTACAAATTTGAAGGTTTCGGACGTTTCGCCTCCTATCCAAGAGGCTTCGTCAGCGAACTAAAGTCTGACTGGTCGTATCGGCCCTATTTATGTATCCCTAATGTCCAGCCATGGCGGCGCCGGACACAGCTATGATAGGTCCCTACTCTTAGGTTGGGGGGAGCAGAGGACCACTCCCTGTGGCCCCACTGATTGTTGCTACATTCCTGACTAACGACTGGCCCATTTCCCCCACTCCCACCGGTATCACCTCGTCAGCATTACTGATGTTGCCTAACCTGTTTTGCCTAAGCAGGCTATTGTATGAACGATCCAAATTGAACCTCACCCCACCAGACCGGTTTAATGAAGGATTTTGTTGTTTTATAAGAATCGCTTCTTTTACCCCCCTTTCAAACCATCTATGTTGTTTCGCTAAGATTTTAACTTCATTGTCGTCAATTGAGTGGTTGCTAGCTTTTAGGTGCAAATGTACTGCCGATTGAGGCCCACTTGTATTATCCCTGCGATGTTGATAAAGTCTTTTTTTGAGAATTTGTTGAGTCTCCCCAATGTACTGCTCTTTACAATTTTCATTCTTACAATGTATGGAATAAACAACATTACTTTGTTTTTCATTTGGTAGCCTATCTTTTGGATGCACTAATTTTTGCCTTAACGTGTTTATCGGTTTAAAATAAGTAGGAATTTTGTGTTGCCAAAGGACTCTGTAATTTTTCAGAAACTCCTGCAATTTAAGGCGAAACGTCTGAAACCTTCAAATTTGTACAGATGACGGCTGAAGAAACCTTCTCATCGATGGACCACTCCTGTACGACTGAGAGCTTACACAGACGTATTCCTTTGTTGCTTTAACTGCTTATTATGCACAGTGATACTCAATAATGTATTTAAAAAATGTATCTATATATACACCTAACAATAAATCTTTTTGTTCTTGAAGTCAGCATCATTTTGCAGTCTGTTCATGTAATTACTTGGCAATCCTGACCCTTGAAGGCTCAGCATGGAAGTAGTGGATTGGAGGAGGCTCGAATAACCCAGTGGAGACTCTTGCATAAAAAAAAATGCAGCATGCCCTATCACGCTGCTAACGAAGATAAATCATTGCAAATGGAATAACAGCAGCCACCACAAGCAGAACAGCAGAGCCCAGCTTTTCCCTGTTAATCCAGTGTGAAATTCCACTTGATCAGGACATTAGCATCAATTACACCCCCACGTAAACACAGAGCTTTGACCCCCGAGCATATTGGCTTTCAATAATTATCCCCAAAGTTAAAAGTGGGTTGGAGCAGCACGTTTGGCTTGTATTAACTGCTCTGTTCAAGTGCGAACCTCGCCTGCCAATAATGAGTGGTCAAATAGTGCAATTAGACTCCAGAAGCCACTGTGAAGGGTGACTCTGGGACAAAGCCGGAGACATCTGAGGGTGTTGGTCATATTGTTTTGGGGCATGAGTGAGACACCGGGCATGGTTACTTGCCAGCAGAACTTACAAATGCAAGATCAAAGGCAATCAAAGTAAGATTCAGTTTACTGCATGATAACCATCCATTCCAGACTGCTATAAAAGAGGACAGTCGTCATTAGGATCGCAAGGGGTACTGGAGCCGTCTTCGGGCACTAGGCGGGGGACACCCTGAATTGGTTGCCAACCAATCGCAGGGAACACAGAGACAAACAATCGTCTGCGCTCACACTGAGGGACAATTTGGAGTGTTCAATCAGCCTGCCACGCATGGTTTTGGAATGTGGGAGGAAACTGGAGGACCCGGAGAAAAGCCACGAGGGCCTGGGGAGAACATGCAATAGCCACACAGTGACGCCGGACCGGTGTGCTAATCACTCGATTACCCTGCATGACAACCATTGCACAAAAATGAGGACATGCATGTCAACTTGATAGAAAAAAAACTACTAAATAAATAAATAAATGGAATGCTGGCTGTCGATAGAAAGAGGATGGACATGGATGTAATCACAACTCTCCACAGTTCGATTTTAAAATGGCTACTTCACAACGTTTTTGAGTGGTTTTAACCATTCCACCACTAGGGGGCACTGTACTGCATTGCAACGTAATTACTGGGGGCAGCACAATGTGTAAACGTCTTGCTTGCATTGTCATGCATGAGAGAGCCCAACAATTTGCCCAAGTGACAGGGCTGCTAACGATGATAATGCTCTTTCACTCTGCTGTCACGGAGCCTTACAGAAGGCATCTCGAGAGCTGTTTCCCAGTGAAGATAGTGTTATGTAACATTGTGCGGCGACCCTGTTGCTCATATCACTAAAGCCTCACACTGGGGGTCACGTGCCTTACTGAGACCACTTTCTGGCGCCAGCAGCAGCAGTGTTCCAGCTGTTACTACGACCAAGCTTCTTCAGTCACTTAAGACCACGTTCAGCCACAACTCATCCACACACGCATAGCCATGATATCCACGTGTCTGCCATGTTTAGCCCTTTCGACAAAGGAAAGGACGACAGTTGATTGTATCATTTTACATTAGCCTCTGTGTACATGACAGGAGGGCATTTAGAATAAACCCCGTTTATGTCTATGAACTTTGTTGAAGAGGTCAGACATCTAAAGCCGGATAAAAAAACATTTCCAATATTTTTATTTGATATTACTTCCTTCTTCACGTGCATCCCGATCCATGATGCACTGAAAACCGAGGCAACAGTTACTGTTTGATTGCAGACTCGAGGAAATAACCACACTTAACGCAAACCAATTTGGAACTCAACACTACATACTTTCAATTCATGTGGACGTTTTACAGACAAAAACATAGTTGTGCTTTGGGCTTTGTATCCACTGTTATCACAAACCTGTATATTGAGGTTATGGAAAGAAAATATTTGAGCTCCTTTAAAAACTGCATCTCAAAGAGATATGACAGTTGGCCAATGTTTGTTGTACTGAATGTTGCTTGTTGTGTCATGGTTCTTTCAATATTGCAAGCAGCTGCAAACAAATTCAACATATATTTCCAAACAGTTTTGATGGTCACAAACATTTTTTTTGTTTTGTTTATTTTTTTGCCAAAATAAAAACTATTTGAGACCATGAACATTGGTGGCAAACATCTTTGCGACCTTGAACAAACCCGAGTGAAAACAACATTTACTACATGCACCCACGCTCGCAAACCTTAGCTGTTCAGTCTTCTTCTTTTCCTTTCGGCTTTTCCCCTCAGGGGTCGCCACAGTGAATCAGTGTCCTCCATCTATCCCGGTTTTGTGCATCCTCTTCTCTCACACCAGCTACTTTCATGTCCTCTTTGACCACATCCATAAACCTCCTCTTCGGTCTTCCTCTCGGTCTCCTGCCTGGCAGTTCAAGGCTCAGCATCCTTCTCCTGATATAGTCACTCTCTCTCCTCTGGACATGTCCAAACCATCTCAGCCTGGCCTCTCTGACTTTCTCTCCAAAGCCTCTAATATGAGTTGTCCGTCTAATGTACTCATTCCTGATCCTATCCAACCTGGTCACTCCCAAAGAAAACCTCAACATCTTCATCTCTGCTACCTCCAGCTCTGCTTCCTGTCTTTTCTTCAGTGGCACCGTCTCCAGTCCAAACATCCTGGCTGGTCTGACTACGGTTTTATACACTTTTCCTTTCATCGTAGCTGAAACCCTTCTATCACACATCACACCTGACATTTTTCTCCAGCCGCTCCAGCCTGCCTGGACACGCTTCTTCACCTCTTTTCCACACTCTACATTGCTCTGGACAGTTGACCCCAAGTACTTGAAATCCTCCACCTTCTTTATCTCTTCCCCCTGTAGCATCACGCTTGCACTTGGATCCCTCTCATTCACACACATATATTCCGTCTTGCTGCGACTGATCTTCATTCCTCTCCTTTCCAGGGCATATCTCCACATCTCTAGTTTCTCCGCCACCTGTTCCCTGTTCTCGCTACCGATCGCAATGTCATCTGCAAACATCATGGTCCAAGGAGATTCTTGTCTAACATCGTCTGTCAGCCTGTCCATCACCATAGCAAACAAGAAGGGGCTCAGAGCTGACCCCTGGTGGAGTCCCACCTCCACCTTGAATTCCTCAGTCACACCGACAGCGCACCTCACAAGTGTCTTACAGTCATGATACATGTCTTGCACCGCTCTGACATACTTTTCTGTCACTCCAGACTTCCTCATGCAATGCCACAGCTCTTCTCTGGGCACCCTGTCATACGCTTTCTCCAGATCTACAAAGACACAGTGCAATTCCTTCTGACATTCTCTGTACTTCTCTATCAGCATTCTTAAAGCAAACATTGCATCTGTCGTACTCTTTTTTGGCATGAAGCCATACTGCTGCTCACAAATGTTCACTTTTGCTCTTAGTCTAGCTTCAACTATTCTTTCCCAGAGTTTCATTGTATGGCTCATCAACTTTATTTCTCTGTAATTAGTACAAATCTGCACATCTCCTTTGTTCTTAAAAATGGGCACAGGTACACTTCGTCTCCATTCTTCAGGCATCTGTTCACCATCTAAGATCTTGTTGAATAACCCAGTCAGGAACACCACCGCCACCTCTCCAAGACACTTCCATACCTCGATTGGTAAATCATCAGGCCCAAGTGCCTTCCCCCCTTCATCCTCTTCAGCGCCCTCCTCACTTCATCCTTGCTAATGCTTGCTACGTCTTGGTCCACAACAATCACGTCTTCTACTCTTTGTTCCTTCTCATTTTCCTCATTCATCAATTCTTCAAAGTACTCTTTCCATCTCGCCATCACACTACTGGCACCTGTTAATACATTGCCATCTCTATCCTTAATTACCCGAACCTGCTGCAGGTCCTTACCATCTTTGTCTCTCTGTCTCGCCAGCCTGTAAAGATCAGTCTCACCTTCCTTGCTGTCCAGCCGAGCATACAAGTCATCATAGGCCTCTTGTTTGGCCTTTGCCACCTTTACTTTAACCGTGCGCTGCATCTCCTTGTACTGCTGTCTACTCTCGTCCGTCCTCTCAGTGTCCCACTTCTTTTTTGCTAACCTCTTTCTCTGTATACACTCCTGTACCTCCCCATTCTACCACCAAGTCTCCTTATCTACCTTTCTTCCACTCGATACACCAAGTACTTTCCGACCCGTGTCTCTGATTATGTTCGCTGTAGTTTGCCAGTCATCTGGAAGGACCTCTTGCCCACCCAGTGCTTGTCTTACCTCCTTCCTAAACATCATGCAACACTCTTCCTTTTCAACATCCACCATTTTGTCCTCACTTCAGCCTTTGGTTTCTTCATCTTCCTCACTGCCAGCGTCATCCTACATACCACCAACCTATGCTGTCTGGCTACACTCTCACCAACCACTACTTTGCAGTCACTGATTTCCTTTAGATGGTGCCGTTGACACAAAATGTAGTCTACCTGTGTACTTCTGCCTCCACACTTATAGGTCACCCTATGTTCCTGTCTCTTCTGAAAGAAAGTATTCACAATAGCCATTTCCATTCTCTTAGCAAAGTCAACCACCATCTGTCCTTCAGCATTCCTCATCTGGAGTCCAAACCTGCCCATCACCTCCTCATCATCTTTGTTTCCTGCGCCAACATGTCCATTGAAGTCTCCACCAATTACAACCCTCTCACTTCTCGGGATGTTCTGTATGACTTTGTTGCGTCACACGAGTGTATGATTTTGAAGTGCGCCTTTCAACACTTTCATGTCTTTCAATTTCTTGATCTCCTTGATGTGCGTATCACCCTGACGCATAGCACACGCTTGTAAATTGTATAAAAGGAGCTGTCGTGGGACAGAGAGATTGGGCGAACCACGGGGCAGAATCATCTCGGACTCACAGACCCAAAGAGACTTGCACGGACCCGCTCAGGCGCCCGGCTCGCGCCGGGCGTCGGACGGACATCACGGCACGACTTGCTCAACTCCACGCCACGATCAAGCTCTGCGCGTCACCTGCCTGGGAGATCTGACAACGAACCTACTTACAAATAAAGAGAACCATCAAACTCTTTATTGGCGAGCCAGCCAGGAGCATTTTTTCCCTCCTCCTCAGCCCAATCAACTCTCCAAATGGAAACACCCAGATTTCCCAGCCGCCCATGAACCCGGCATCTTCACAGCAAGACCCCTCAAGCCGAGCTCCCGATGGACCGCCACCACCCGTGGGCGCCCCGACCCCACCGTGAAACCTGCCGCACCCTGATGGCCGACATCGTCGCCTGGCGACTCTGCAACTAGCTGCATCGTATATGTCCACGATCGCACATCGTCGGACATCGCTTATGTCCACGATCGGACATCATATATGTCCACGATCGGACATCGTCGGACATCGCTTATGTCCACGATCGGACTTCGGGAAGACGCTTCATGGCCGACACGGCCGCCGACGTCAGCGTTCTTCCTCAGCGTCCTGCAGAGCGCCATGGCAGCGCGATCATCGCCACCGTCGCCGATGACCGGCCTGTCCGAGCCCGGCAGCATGGCCAACCCCACGCACCTTCGTCCTGACAATCCCTCATCGATTCTCCGACTTGACCGATCCCAGCCGAACAACTCACGGTTAGAAGACCTTCCGGCATCGACTCGACGGCCGCGAGGAAAGTTTCCATCGATCGACTCAAACTGGCAGTCGTAGAGCACTCTTTGCCGTGCTCCCGTACAACGACTTCAGGCACCACGAAACCTCCTCGGCAACCTCCCCACCGACGCCTGCCATGCCCGGTGACCGTCATCTTGCCTGGCCTCACCATGTCGCAGAATGACTTTTGTTTTTATTTGTTTTTCCTTCATCACTTTCACCGACTTCGGATCCAGGAGGGGAGCCCTGTTGCGTCACACGAGTGTATGATTTTGAAGTGCGCCTTTCAACACTTTCATGTCTTTCAATTTCTTGATCTCCTTGATGTGCGTATCACCCTGACGCATAGCACACGCTTGTAAATTGTATAAAAGGAGCTGTCGTGGGACAGAGAGATTGGGCGAACCACGGGGCAGAATCATCTCGGACTCACAGACCCAAAGAGACTTGCACGGACCCGCTCAGGCGCCCGGCTCGCGCCGGGCGTCGGACGGACATCACGGCACGACTTGCTCAACTCCACGCCACGATCAAGCTCTGCGCGTCACCTGCCTGGGAGATCTGACAACGAACCTACTTACAAATAAAGAGAACCATCAAACTCTTTAACTTCATCAAAGTCCAACCAAAATTTCTCCTTCTCCGCCAGCTCGCATCCTACTTGTGGGTCATACCCACAAACAACATTGAACATCACGCCTTCAATTTCTAGCTTCAGACTCATCATTCTATCTGATACTCTTTTTACTTCTAAGACATTCCTAACAAACTCCTCTTTTAAGATAACCCCAACTCCATTTCTCTGTTCTGTCTTCACCATGATAGAACAACTTAAACCCTGACCCTAAGCTTCTAGCCTTCCCCCCTTTCCACCTGGTCTCCTGGACACACAGTATGTCTACCTTCCTTCTCTGCATCATGTCAACCAGCTCTCGACCTTTACCTGTCATTGTTCCTACATTCAAAGTTCCTACTCTTAGTTGAATACTCTTGCCGTTCCATTTAACTCTTTTCCTCCAGGCACACCTCCCTCCTCTCCTTCTTCGACCAACAGTAGTCCATTTTCCACTGGCACCCTGAAGGTCAACAGTACCAATGGCGGCTGTTGTTAACCCGGGCCTCGACCGATCCGGTATGGGATTCATAGGTTTGATTCGCATATTTGTTTTGGCAAAATCTTTTTACGTCGGATGCCCTTCCTGACACAACTCTCTGTATTTATCCGGGCTTGGGACCGGCACAATAAGACACTGGCTTGTGCCCCCTTGTGGCTACATTAAACCTTAGCTGTTCAGTGAGCTACTTAAAGGACAACCGACGTCTCTGGACAAGTTGTGTCCATGATTTGTAAAATGGCTTCAAATGACTTCTACTGAGTGTATTTTAATAAGATTCCACAGCATATAGCTATATTTTACGTTTTAAGACTTGCGCTGAATATTCAGGAAGTCTTTTTGGGTTGGTGACGAGTCCGTACGTGACGTCACTAAAGAAACGCCCCTGACCGTGTATTTTGCTGTACTTGTTTGGTCTGGGGACCTCGTGTTTCCCCCAAAAGCCGCCAGAAGAGGGCGTCCAAGCTCCATATAAGGAATTCATCAGCCTGTGGAAACGGAGGTGGCCACAGGAGGTCACCATTTTGTGCCTCTTTTTCGGTGAGACATTTCCTCTCAATGTTGCCTCATAATGGCACGGAATAAATTCCTTAATCGATTGCAAACATGTATGCTTACCTCTTCAGAACTATTTGAATCATATTCATAACTGGATGTGTAACAAGAAAGCATATTCTCCGAATCTGAAGCCATTCTTTTGATTCTCCAGCAATGCAAGACGTTTTTGCGTGACGTCACAACCTGGCTTTCTGAAAATGCCCAATTCGCAGCTCAATTTTTTTGCAGATTTTGGACACTTTAAGTCATTTTTATTGGTGTTTTGCATTTGAATAAAAATATCATACTGCGTGTTTTGGGTATTTTAGATGCTATAAAACGTTTTTCTGATGTCAGTTAAGAAACAAAAAAGTGACGTCGGTTGTCCTTTAAAGGAACAACTCCAAGTCACGCATCCAGGTACATACACAGGGGTTTGGTGACATGTGGGTTTAAACACAAAGCAAATAAGTGCAGGCTTTCCCTGGGCAAATTACCTCGGTTAGCATCAACATCAAGTTCACATGTGTCTTTTTAGGGCGGTGATGCCCCACCCCCCCAGCCCACCCCACCCCACCCCCGTTACGCAAATAAAAGGAGCATAGGCAAGTGTGAGAGGCCCATTGAACCTACAGTTAGCCCACCTGGTCATTTGTAAAAGGTGATAGACCCCAAAAGAGCAAAATGACAAAGGAAAGGGTGACAGAAGCAACAACCCCCATGTGTCATTTCGGTATGAAAAACTTCAGACGATTTTCAACCAACACAATATCCCAATATACAGTGATACTGTCACGGCACTCGAGGCTTGAGGGCAGGGCTCGAGTGACGAAAGGAAAGCGGGGAGGTTGGATCCAAAATACACGGCGAGACAGATACTCGTGAACAAAAAGTCTTTACTGAGGCACGCATGCAAAAATAACAGCAGGGAGAGGTAAGTGAGAGATCGGTGACGGCAGACCTGACGGCATGGAGGTAGTAATGGTGGCTTTCAGAATACTCCGACGGCGACTGTATTGCGCGATCGGTAGATATAGTCAGAAAGCACAATCAAGGGAATGACAATCAGCTGTGGGGACCCAGGTGCATGATGATGGGAGAGGCCGTCTCCAGGGAGCAGCGGAGGAGGTGACAGGAGGGGCGGGGCGCGCCCAGGATGGCGACGAGATGTGACAGTGCCCCCCCCTCAACGGACGCCTCTTGGCGGCCCACCAGGTTTGGAAGGGTGAGCCGCATGGAACGCCCGGATGAGAGATGGGTCGAGGATCCAGGCACGTGGGACCCACTGTCGTTCCTCCGGTCCATAGCCCTCCCAGTCGACCAGGTACTGCACTCCTCTGCCCATGCGCCTGGAGTCCAGTATCTCCCGCACGGTGTAGACCGGTCCGTCGGCCAACATCCGGGGGGGCAGTGGGGGGGTGGGCGTGGGGGCTAAGGAGCTGGTTTCCACTGGCTTGAGGAGGGAAACGTGGAAAACGGGGTGGATCCTCATGGTGGGTGGCAGCCGGAGCCTCACCGAGACCGGGCTGAGGATGGCCTCGATGGGGAAGGGACCCGTGAAGCGTGGGCCCAGCTTGGCAGAAGACCCTGCCAGCCGAAGGTCCCTCGTCGACAGCCACACCTCCTGCCCGACCTGGTAGTTGGGTGCCTGTCTCCGGTGACGGTCCGCCACCCGCTGGTTCCGGGATGCGGTGCGTGTCAGGGCGTCCCTGGTTTCCTTCCAGACTAGGTGGGCCCGTCTGAGGTGATGTTCAATAGACGGGACCTCTACCTGGCCCTCCTGTGTGGGAAACAAGGGCGGCTGATAGCCACAGGCGGACATAAATGGGGACCGACCTGTGGCTGTGGAGACCAGGGAGTTGTGGGTGTACTCCACCCAGGGTAGGTGCAGGGCCCACGACGCCGGGTTGTGGAGGCACACGCACCGGAGGGCCGCCTCCAGGTCCTGGTTCTTCCTCTCCGTCTGTCCATTGGTCTGGGGATGGTATCCAGACGACAGGCTCGCCGACGCCCCTAGGGACCGACAGAAACGTTTCCATACCTTGGACACGAACTGCGGTCCCCGGTCCGACACGATGTCCGTCGGAATCCTGTCTACCTTCCTTCTCTGCATCATGTCAACCAGCTCTCGACCTTTACCTGTCATTGTTCCTACATTCAAAGTTCCTACTCTTAGTTGAATACTCTTGCCGTTCCATTTAACTCTTTTCCTCCAGGCACACCTCCCTCCTCTCCTTCTTCGACCAACAGTAGTCCATTTTCCACTGGCACCCTGAAGGTCAACAGTACCAATGGCGGCTGTTGTTAACCCGGGCCTCGACCGATCCGGTATGGGATTCATAGGTTTGATTCGCATATTTGTTTTGGCAAAATCTTTTTACGTCGGATGCCCTTCCTGACACAACTCTCTGTATTTATCCGGGCTTGGGACCGGCACAATAAGACACTGGCTTGTGCCCCCTTGTGGCTACATTAAACCTTAGCTGTTCAGTGAGCTACTTAAAGGACAACCGACGTCTCTGGACAAGTTGTGTCCATGATTTGTAAAATGGCTTCAAATGACTTCTACTGAGTGTATTTTAATAAGATTCCACAGCATATAGCTATATTTTACGTTTTAAGACTTGCGCTGAATATTCAGGAAGTCTTTTTGGGTTGGTGACGAGTCCGTACGTGACGTCACTAAAGAAACGCCCCTGACCGTGTATTTTGCTGTACTTGTTTGGTCTGGGGACCTCGTGTTTCCCCCAAAAGCCGCCAGAAGAGGGCGTCCAAGCTCCATATAAGGAATTCATCAGCCTGTGGAAACGGAGGTGGCCACAGGAGGTCACCATTTTGTGCCTCTTTTTCGGTGAGACATTTCCTCTCAATGTTGCCTCATAATGGCACGGAATAAATTCCTTAATCGATTGCAAACATGTATGCTTACCTCTTCAGAACTATTTGAATCATATTCATAACTGGATGTGTAACAAGAAAGCATATTCTCCGAATCTGAAGCCATTCTTTTGATTCTCCAGCAATGCAAGACGTTTTTGCGTGACGTCACAACCTGGCTTTCTGAAAATGCCCAATTCGCAGCTCAATTTTTTTGCAGATTTTGGACACTTTAAGTCATTTTTATTGGTGTTTTGCATTTGAATAAAAATATCATACTGCGTGTTTTGGGTATTTTAGATGCTATAAAACGTTTTTCTGATGTCAGTTAAGAAACAAAAAAGTGACGTCGGTTGTCCTTTAAAGGAACAACTCCAAGTCACGCATCCAGGTACATACACAGGGGTTTGGTGACATGTGGGTTTAAACACAAAGCAAATAAGTGCAGGCTTTCCCTGGGCAAATTACCTCGGTTAGCATCAACATCAAGTTCACATGTATCTTTTTAGGGCGGTGATGCCCCACCCCCCCAGCCCACCCCACCCCACCCCCGTTACGCAAATAAAAGGAGCATAGGCAAGTGTGAGAGGCCCATTGAACCTACAGTTAGCCCACCTGGTCATTTGTAAAAGGTGATAGACCCCAAAAGAGCAAAATGACAAAGGAAAGGGTGACAGAAGCAACAACCCCCATGTGTCATTTCGGTATGAAAAACTTCAGACGATTTTCAACCAACACAATATCCCAATATACAGTGATACTGTCACGGCACTCGAGGCTTGAGGGCAGGGCTCGAGTGACGAAAGGAAAGCGGGGAGGTTGGATCCAAAATACACGGCGAGACAGATACTCGTGAACAAAAAGTCTTTACTGAGGCACGCATGCAAAAATAACAGCAGGGAGAGGTAAGTGAGAGATCGGTGACGGCAGACCTGACGGCATGGAGGTAGTAATGGTGGCTTTCAGAATACTCCGACGGCGACTGTATTGCGCGATCGGTAGATATAGTCAGAAAGCACAATCAAGGGAATGACAATCAGCTGTGGGGACCCAGGTGCATGATGATGGGAGAGGCCGTCTCCAGGGAGCAGCGGAGGAGGTGACAGGAGGGGCGGGGCGCGCCCAGGATGGCGACGAGATGTGACAGTGCCCCCCCCTCAACGGACGCCTCTTGGCGGCCCACCAGGTTTGGAAGGGTGAGCCGCATGGAACGCCCGGATGAGAGATGGGTCGAGGATCCAGGCACGTGGGACCCACTGTCGTTCCTCCGGTCCATAGCCCTCCCAGTCGACCAGGTACTGCACTCCTCTGCCCATGCGCCTGGAGTCCAGTATCTCCCGCACGGTGTAGACCGGTCCGTCGGCCAACATCCGGGGGGGCAGTGGGGGGGTGGGCGTGGGGGCTAAGGAGCTGGTTTCCACTGGCTTGAGGAGGGAAACGTGGAAAACGGGGTGGATCCTCATGGTGGGTGGCAGCCGGAGCCTCACCGAGACCGGGCTGAGGATGGCCTCGATGGGGAAGGGACCCGTGAAGCGTGGGCCCAGCTTGGCAGAAGACCCTGCCAGCCGAAGGTCCCTCGTCGACAGCCACACCTCCTGCCCGACCTGGTAGTTGGGTGCCTGTCTCCGGTGACGGTCCGCCACCCGCTGGTTCCGGGATGCGGTGCGTGTCAGGGCGTCCCTGGTTTCCTTCCAGACTCGGTGGGCCCGTCTGAGGTGATGTTCAATAGACGGGACCTCTACCTGGCCCTCCTGTGTGGGAAACAAGGGCGGCTGATAGCCACAGGCGGACATAAATGGGGACCGACCTGTGGCTGTGGAGACCAGGGAGTTGTGGGTGTACTCCACCCAGGGTAGGTGCAGGGCCCACGACGCCGGGTTGTGGAGGCACACGCACCGGAGGGCCGCCTCCAGGTCCTGGTTCTTCCTCTCCGTCTGTCCGTTGGTCTGGGGATGGTATCCAGACGACAGGCTCGCCGACGCCCCTAGGGACCGACAGAAACGTTTCCATACCTTGGACACGAACTGCGGTCCCCGGTCCGACACGATGTCCGTCGGAATCCCGTGGAGACGGACGACGTGGTTAACCCGGAGTTGAGCCGTCTCGATGGCGGACGGCAACCTGGTTAACGGGACGAAGTGGGCCGACTTGGAGAATCGGTCCACAACGGTGAGGACGACCGTCTTGCCACGGGAGGGGGGGCGGCCTGTCACAAAGTCGACGGAGATGTGGGACCAGGGTCTGGACGGTACCGGTAGCGGCCGGAGGAGTCCTGCCGGGGGC
This sequence comes from Hippocampus bargibanti, assembly GCF_051943395.1. Taxonomy (NCBI): domain Eukaryota; kingdom Metazoa; phylum Chordata; class Actinopteri; order Syngnathiformes; family Syngnathidae; genus Hippocampus; species Hippocampus bargibanti. Next base: position 19,135,743 of record NC_142737.1, on the reverse strand, counting down.
TGATGGGAGGCTTTCCCACAGGCACAGGTCGGGCAGGCCTTCACGAAGAGGGTGATGTACCTCCGGAACCCCGGCCACCAGAACCGTTGGGCGATGAGTTGGATCGTCCTGTTGACCCCCGGGTGACAAGCTATCTTGGAGGTGTGCCCCCAGACGAGCACCTCCGTGCGAAGAGGGGGGGGGGGATGAACAGGCGATCCTTAGGACAGCCCCTGGGGATGGGGGTCGTCCCCTGGGCTTGCTGTACTTTTCTCTCAACCTCCCACCTCAGGGCACCCAGGATGCGTTGGGCCGGCAGGATGTTGGTGGTGGTCTCCTCCCTTTCTGCCGGCTCATGGATGCGGGATAGGGCATCGGGCTTGGTGTTCTGTGACCCTGGGCAGTAGGTGAGAGAAAAGTTAAACCGGGTGAGGAAGAGTGACCATCGGGCCTGTCTAGAGTTTAGTCTCTTGGCCGACCGGATGGCCGCCAGGTTTTTATGGTCCGTGTAGACGGTGAAGGGGTGTTTCGCTCCCTCAAGCCAGTGTCTCCATTCCTGAAGGGCCAGGACGACCGCCAGCAGTTCCCGGTTGCCGACGTCATAGTTGGCCTCGGCGGGGCTGAGCCAGCGGGAGAAGAAGGCGCATGGGCGTAGCTTCTGGTCCATGGGAGAGCGCTGGGATAGGACGGCCCCTACTCCGGACTCGGATGCGTCAACCTCGACCGTGAACGGGAGATCCGGGTCGGGATGACGCAGAACAGGGGGGTTAGTGAAGGCAAGACGGAGGCGGTTGAATGCCCCCTCAGCGTCGGGCGTCCACCTGAAGGGGATCTTGGAGGACGTGAGGTTAGTGAGGGGGAGTGCCTTCTGACTATACCCGCGAATGAAGCGGCGGTAGAAGTTGGCAAACCCCAAAAACCGCTGAAGCTGTTTGCGCGTCTTCGGGATCGGCCATTCCACCACCGCTTTAGTCTTAGTAGTATCGGCCCTGAGCTGCCCCTGCTCCACGACAAACCCTAGGAAGGACAGAGAGCGGACATGGAACTCGCACTTCTCTGCCTTCATGTAGAGCCGGTTTTGCAGGAGCCGCGCCAGGACCCGTCGGACGTGTTGCCGGTGCTCCTCTGCAGAACGAGAGAAAATAAGAATGTCATCCAGATAAACGAAAACAAAAACATTGAGGAAGTCCCTGAGCACATCATTGATCAGATTTTGGAATACGGCGGGAGCGTTCGTGAGTCCAAACGGCATCACCAGATATTCAAAATGTCCTAACGGTGTTTTAAATGCAGTCTTCCATTCATCCCCCTCCCGGATGCGGACCAAGTGTACGCACTGCGGAGGTCTAATTTGGAAAAAATGGTAGCGGACTGAAGGGGCGTGAAGGCTGAGTCCATGAGGGGGAGGGGGTATCTGTTACGGATGGTGATGTCGTTCAGACTCCGGTAGTCGACACACGGACGCAGGGTTCCGTCCTTCTTGTCAATAAAGAAGAACCCTGCGCCCAACAGAGACCGTGACGGCCGGATGAGTCCCGCCGCAAGGGAGGAGTCTATGTAAGTGCTCAGGGCTTCTTGTTCAGGTTGTGATATGTGAAAAAGTCTGGAGTCCGGTAGTGGAGCCCCTGGCTGCAAGTCGATGGCACAGTCATACGGTCGGTGGGGTGGCAGGGATTGGGCGCTGTCCTTGCTGAACACCTCCCGCAGGTCATGGTAACATTGTGGCACGCCCTTGAGGCAGATGGCCTTGGGCGGCCCAACGCGGGCGGGATCTTGCCCTGCCGTAGCCGACCGTAGGCAGTTGGCGTAGCAGTAGGGGCTCCAGCCCTGAATGGTGGGACCCTCCCAGGAGATGGATGGGTCGTGGGTATTGAGCCAAGGAAGACCCAATACCAACGGCGCATTCCGGGAGGGCATGACTAAAAATTGGCGGTGCTCAACGTGGTTCCCCGCTACCCGAAGTTTGAGCGGGGCCGTAATGTGCGTGACTCGTGCTAACAGTCTGCCGTCCAGGTCGACGATCTCCTTGGGGGGGTGGAGTTCGATCAGCTGGCAGCCCAACGAGTCCGCCAGCTGGGGATCAATGATGCACCCGTCGGCCCCCGAGTCCACTAGGGCCCGCACGGTTTGGGAGCTGGACGGGCCGATTAATTCACTGTCCAGCTCCAACCGCGTAACGGGGGTCGTGGATTTGACCTCCAGAGGTCGCTGTGGTCGCCGTTTCGACGGGGACTTGCGTGGACCTGAGGTCTTCGGCTGGGGGCCTTGGGTGCGACGAGCCCCGGGGATAGTGCGGTCGTCCCCCCCCCTATGATCATGGGTTCGGGGGATTCCTCCAGGCGCCGCACACGCTCGCTGCCGGGTGTGGTAGACCTGGACCGGCTTCGGGGCTCGTCGAGCCGCCGGCCGCGCTGCTCCCTCTGTCGCTCCCGAAGACGGTGATCCAGGCCGATGACTATGGCGACCAGGTCGTCGAAGGTGGTGCCAGCGTCGCGGGTAGCCAACTCGTCCTTGAGATCGGCGTTCAATCCGCGACGAAACACCCCCCTCAGCGCTCGGTCGCCGGATGCGGAAGTCGACGGAGTATTCCGCGGCTGAACGGGCCACTTGGACGCAGTCCAGTAGTCTCCCCTCAGCTTCGGACTCCGTCACCGGATAATGGAAAACCCGGCGTAACTCGGCGACGAAGTCCGGGTACGAGGTGCGCAGCTCCGGTCTGGACTCTCGGATGGCCAGCACCCATTTCTCAGCTTCTCCCGTGAGCAGGCTGGTGATGAAGGCTACCTTCGCCTCATCGCTAACGCAGGCGTATGGATGTTGATCAAACACGAGCGTGCACTGCATTAGAAACTGAGCGCAGCGCCTGGTTTCGCCTGCGTAGCGTGAGGGCAGCGGTAGTTGAAGAGCGTGCCTACTCACGGGCGGGGAAGACTTGTTTGTGAGGGCGGAAATGCGTGCCTCAGCCGCCTCGAAGCGTTGAGCCAGCATGGTGGTAATTTGGCTGACTTCCGCGATGGCACGGGCCAGCTGGCTCGAACGCTCCGCTTGCACGGTCAGGGCGGCGAGGAATCTGTCTTCGCCGGCGGGATCCATGGGTGGTCGGAGTATTATGTCACGGCACTCGAGGCTTGAGGGCAGGGCTCGAGTGACGAAAGGAAAGCGGGGAGGTTGGATCCAAAATACACGGCGAGACAGATACTCGTGAACAAAAAGTCTTTCCTGAGGCACGCATGCAAAAATAACAGCAGGAAGAGGTAAGTGAGAGATCGGTGACGGCAGACCTGACGGCATGGAGGTAGTAATGGTGGCTTTCAGAATACTCCGACGGCGACTGTATTGCGCGATCGGCAGATATAGTCAGAAAGCACAATCAAGGGAATGACAATCAGCTGTGGGGACCCAGGTGCATGATGATGGGAGGGTTTGCGCGTCTTCGGGATCGGCCATTCCACCACCGCTTTAGTCTTAGTAGTATCGGCCCTGAGCTGCCCCTGCTCCACGACAAACCCTAGGAAGGACAGAGAGCGGACATGGAACTCGCACTTCTCTGCCTTCATGTAGAGCCGGTTTTGCAGGAGCCGCGCCAGGACCCGTCGGACGTGTTGCCGGTGCTCCTCTGCAGAACGAGAGAAAATAAGAATGTCATCCAGATAAACGAAAACAAAAACATTGAGGAAGTCCCTGAGCACATCATTGATCAGATTTTGGAATACGGCGGGAGCGTTCGTGAGTCCGAACGGCATCACCAGATATTCAAAATGTCCTAACGGTGTTTTAAATGCAGTCTTCCATTCATCCCCCTCCCGGATGCGGACCAAGTGTACGCACTGCGGAGGTCTAATTTGGAAAAAATGGTAGCGGACTGAAGGGGCGTGAAGGCTGAGTCCATGAGGGGGAGGGGGTATCTGTTACGGATGGTGATGTCGTTCAGACTCCGGTAGTCGACACACGGACGCAGGGTTCCGTCCTTCTTGTCAATAAAGAAGAACCCTGCGCCCAACAGAGACCGTGACGGCCGGATGAGTCCCGCCGCAAGGGAGGAGTCTATGTAAGTGCTCAGGGCTTCTTGTTCAGGTTGTGATATGTGAAAAAGTCTGGAGTCCGGTAGTGGAGCCCCTGGCTGCAAGTCGATGGCACAGTCATACGGTCGGTGGGGTGGCAGGGATTGGGCGCTGTCCTTGCTGAACACCTCCCGCAGGTCATGGTAACATTGTGGCACGCCCTTGAGGCAGATGGCCTTGGGCGGCCCAACGCGGGAGGGATCTTGCCCTGCCGTAGCCGACCGTAGGCAGTTGGCGTAGCAGTAGGGGCTCCAGCCCTGAATGGTGGGACCCTCCCAGGAGATGGATGGGTCGTGGGTATTGAGCCAAGGAAGACCCAATACCAACGGCGCATTCCGGGAGGGCATGACTAAAAATTGGCGGTGCTCAACGTGGTTCCCCGCTACCCGAAGTTTGAGCGGGGCCGTAATGTGCGTGACTCGTGCTAACAGTCTGCCGTCCAGGTCGACGATCTCCTTGGGGGGGTAGAGATCGATCAGCTGGCAGCCCAACGAGTCCGCCAGCTGGGGATCAATGATGCACCCGTCGGCCCCCGAGTCCACTAGGGCCCGCACGGTTTGGGAGCTGGACGGGCCGATTAATTCACTGTCCAGCTCCAACCGCGTAACGGGGGTCGTGGATTTGACCTCCAGAGGTCGCTGTGGTCGCCGTTTCGACGGGGACTTGCGTGGACCTGAGGTCTTCGGCTGGGGGCCTTGGGTGCGACGAGCCCCGGGGATAGTGCGGTCGTCCCCCCCCCCCCTATGATCATGGGTTCGGGGGATTCCTCCAGGCGCCGCACACGCTCGCTGCCGGGTGTGGTAGACCTGGACCGGCTTCGGGGCTCGTCGAGCCGCCGGCCGCGCTGCTCCCTCTGTCGCTCCCGAAGACGGTGATCCAGGCCGATGACTATGGCGACCAGGTCGTCGAAGGTGGTGCCAGCGTCGCGGGTAGCCAACTCGTCCTTGAGATCGGCGTTCAATCCGCGACGAAACACCCCCCTCAGCGCTCGGTCGCCGGATGCGGAAGTCGACGGAGTATTCCGCGGCTGAACGGGCCACTTGGACGCAGTCCAGTAGTCTCCCCTCAGCTTCGGACTCCGTCACCGGATAATGGAAAACCCGGCGTAACTCGGCGACGAAGTCCGGGTACGAGGTGCGCAGCTCCGGTCTGGACTCTCGGATGGCCAGCACCCATTTCTCAGCTTCTCCCGTGAGCAGGCTGGTGATGAAGGCTACCTTCGCCTCATCGCTAACGCAGGCGTATGGATGTTGATCAAACACGAGCGTGCACTGCATTAGAAACTGAGCGCAGCGCCTGGTTTCGCCAGCGTAGCGTGAGGGCAGCGGTAGTTGAAGAGCGTGCCTACTCACGGGCGGGGAAGACTTGTTTGTGAGGGCGGAAATGCGTGCCTCAGCCGCCTCGAAGCGTTGAGCCAGCATGGTGGTAATTTGGCTGACTTCCGCGATGGCACGGGCCAGCTGGCTCGAACGCTCCGCTTGCACGGTCAGGGCGGCGAGGAATCTGTCTTCGCCGGCGGGATCCATGGGTGGTCGGAGTATTATGTCACGGCACTCGAGGCTTGAGGGCAGGGCTCGAGTGACGAAAGGAAAGCGGGGAGGTTGGATCCAAAATACACGGCGAGACAGATACTCGTGAACAAAAAGTCTTTCCTGAGGCACGCATGCAAAAATAACAGCAGGAAGAGGTAAGTGAGAGATCGGTGACGGCAGACCTGACGGCATGGAGGTAGTAATGGTGGCTTTCAGAATACTCCGACGGCGACTGTATTGCGCGATCGGCAGATATAGTCAGAAAGCACAATCAAGGGAATGACAATCAGCTGTGGGGACCCAGGTGCATGATGATGGGAGGGGATCAGATACTTCGGCTTACGAACGCTTTCGTTTACAAACTTTTCACCTCACCAACATTAAATTCACAAGAATATAATCTTGGCATAAGAACTAGTTTTTGGCAAGCGAACCAAACCGACATGCTCACCATTGGACCACCGGACTGCCACTTTTGCTAACCTAATAATCATTAATAATTGTAATAATAAGCCATAGGATAGGAATAAACATAACCTGCAATGAATAATACTTTGTTATAAGCAAGCGGGAAGGGGGGGGGTGAAACATTTTTTTTTGCAAGTGTTGGAGAATAGGCACTTTATTGAATCACACGGAGCGCCACGGTGGCTGGCGGACTAGTTTTCGGCGGAAGAACACCAAACCACACGGTCGAACAGTGCCACGGTGGCTGCCGGACTAGTTTTCCACACCCCCTTTGAGTGCAGACGTGGTTTATTATCGAGTGGAGAAGTTTTGCTATTATGGGACCGAAAAAGACCCCACCACAGGCTAGTGTTAAGCCTAAGAAGACATTAAGGAAAATTACAATCGAGCAGAAGAATTAGATCACGGTGGCTGGCGGACTAGTTTTCGTCACCCCGTGGTTTGTTATCGAGTGGAGTACTTTTGCTATTATGGGACCAAAAAAGACCCCACCACAGGCTAGTGTTAAGCCGAAGAGGACAGAAAAGAAAATTACGGTTGAGCAGAAGAAGGAAAATCGAAAAACACAAACGAAGTGTGCGTTTGTGTGACTTAGCTGTCCCAGTACCATTACGCTAAGTCGACCATTGCTACCATCCATTGACAACTACCATCACAAAGGTAAATAAAACAACTTTATTATACAGTACAGTTTATTTCTTTAATTGCAATACAATAGCACATTTATAATACATAAAATAAGATATGTTTTGTGTAGTTTTGAGGCTTATTTAGTAGAAAATTATGTTTTATGGGGATCTGGATTGGATTGGATTGGATATGCCTTTATTAGTCTCACAGTGGAGAAATTTACATTTCACAGCAGCAAAGTGATGAAAGAATGATCTGGAAACAGATCATTCTCAATTTTAATGGTTTCTTATAGGAAATACATGTTTGGAAAATGAACGTTTCGCCTTACACACACTTTCTGGGAACCAAATAAGTTCGTAAGCTTGGGTATCACTGTACTTTTGTCATGATCTGGTTGGCGACCAACGGGTGGCGCTGCCGTCTCCACCTGCACCTGTGCTGGTCGTCTCGATCAGTGGCGGACTGCCACGTTTGGATTGGCGACCAACGGGTAGCGTTGTCAGCCCTGGCTGCTGCCTCGCAGGTGCTGGTCATTCCCAATCAGTGACACTCAAAAGGACTCTGGGCACGACCATTCGCTGTGGGGTCATTGTTGTATGCTTTGTATGCAATTGTGTGCATTGTGTATGCGTTGTATGCTGTGCATGTTTTTGTTTCATCTTGGCAGACTTTTACTCTTGGTTTTCTTTTGATACTTTGTATTTTTCTGTTCAAATAATTTTAACGTTTTAGATTTTGTTCCTATTGACTTTATTTTAATACAACTTCTCAAATACAACCTGCTGCTACCTCCTGCCTGCTTTTTGGGATCCACAACTGCCCTCAAAACCTTGCAAACCGTGACAACTTTTAACCTGACAACACCCTGCGACGAAGACATGTACACACTAAACATGTTTTAAAACGTTTTTCATATATAAGACACACTACATTATAAGGCGCTACAGTAGAGGCTTGGGTTACGCACTACTTCTTCTACAGAGGGAAATTGAGTCGATGGCTGCTGACCGTAGTTGTGAGACCTGGTTTGCCTCAACATTTGCCAAAAGGCAAAAATTAGTGCATCCAAAAGATAGGCTACCAAATGTAAAACAAAGTAATGTAGTTTATTCAATACATTGTAAGAATGAAAATTGTAAAGAGCGGTACATTGGGGAGACTCAACAAATTCTCAAAAAAAGACTTTATCAACATGGCAGGGATAATACAAGTGGGCCTCAATCGGCAGTACATTTGCACCTAAAAGCTAGCAACCAGTCATTTGACGACAATGAGGTTAAAATCTTAGCGAAAGAACATAGATGGTTTGAAAGGGGGGTAAAAGAAGCAATTCTTATAAAACAACAAAATCCTTCATTAAACCGGTCTGGTTGGGTGAGGTTCAATTTTGATTGTTCATACAATAGCCTGCTCAGGCCAAACAGGTTAGGCAACATTCGTAATGCTGATGAGGTGATACCGGTGGGAGTGGGGCAAATAGGCCAGTCGTTAGTCAGGAATGTAGGAACAATCAGTGGGGCCGCAGGGAGTGGTCCTCTGCTCCCCCCAACCTGAGAGTGGGGACCTATCATAGCTGTGTCCGGCGCCGTTTCGCCTGGACATTAGGGATATATAAATAGGGCCGATACGACCAGTCAGACTTTAGTTCGCTGACAAAGCCTCTTGGATAGGAGGCGAAACGTCCGAAACCTTCAAATTTGTAGATGACGGCTGAAGAAACCTTCTCATCGATGGACCACTCCTGTACGACTGAGAGCTTACACAGACATAATATAATATAATAATAATATAATATAATATTATAAAGTCATTTTATTTACCTTTGTGATGGTCGTTGATGGCTTGATGCAATGGGGTTCAGACTTCTCTTCCTGTGTTATGAAAGTCCGGTTAGGCATCTTTTTCCAAAAAAGGCCGGTCTCATCTGCATTAAATAATTGCTGAGGAACGTAGCCTTCTTCTTTCACCATTTCGAGGAATGATCCCTTGTATCAATAAACGGCGAACTTCCAGGTTTAGCTGTGCTTTCTCAGATATAATTGCTTTATTCACACTGTCGCCGGCTAGCTGCTTTTCGTCAATCCAAATTAACGTTTTTCAACCTTTTTTATTGCCCCAGACCGTTGCTTGACAGCACGGAAACACCTTTGGCAACACACGCACCTCTAATGGCTTTTTTCTTGCAAAGGATGGTAGCAATGGTGGACTTAGCATATTGGTACTGGGCTGTTAAATCAGACAAATGCACACCTCGTTCGTGTTTCTCAATGATCTCCTTCTTCTCCTTGACTGTAATTTTGTTTTGTGTCTTCTTCGGCTGAACACGAGCCTATGGTGGGGTCTTTTTCAGTCCCAGCAAAAGTAGCCATAAAAAATCCTTGAAGACGATCGACGTGTGCACTCAAGGGAAAGTGGGTGTGGAAAGGTAGGCCGGCTGGGGCGCTGTTCGGTCGTGTGCTTTGGTGTTCTTCCGCCGAAGATTACTCCGCCAGCCATGGTGGGGCGGCGCTCCATGTGTATCCCAAAAAGTAGTGCATATGCCAAGGTTTAATTTTCATAAATTTGACGTTCGTAAATCGAAAAATTCATAAGGCAGGGTGTTCGTAAACCAAGGCCCCACTGTCTATAAATGCCTTCATTTTGCAAACCAACCAACCGATGTATAGACGCATGGCCCAATACTGATGGGACAACAGTAAGCAGTCTACCTACACCTCAGAGAGAAGGGGCACTCTTGAGGACAAAAATTGACATATTCACAACGAACACAGATTGTTTGAAAGTGGAGAGGAGCCCCTGACCCCTTTACGGAGTATAAACTCATGAGGTCTCATAAACTGATGAAGGTCAAAAGAGCATTCATAAACATAGGGGGTAGACTTCTATCCTTTTATACAATACTACGTCGAGAGACTCAATTATTTACATCCAACAGACAGTGAAAATACAGTCCGCCATGACTCCTATACCATTTAAACTGAACTGAATGGAATATTATTGAGGAGGTTTCCATCCAGCAACTTGCTGACAGACAGGGGCATTTCTAAAAGGCATATTAACGACTGTTGTTTTGCATTCCAAAAGAATCATACCATTATTGGTTGGGGAATGCCTTTAACTTGAAGCATAAATCGTTGGGTTTTCCATACCAGCTGAGATTGTTGCACACCTAGCCATCATCAAATGATGAACCAAATGGATGAGAGGCGAGACGTCAAACAGAGCAGTCTGTCTGCACTTGGTTCAATGCCCTCTAATAAACACACACAGAAAACAAACAAACACTCCAGTTTTATGGATAAAAATCCTCGAGGCAGCGTTATGCATTGCACAGAAAAAATGATTCCTTCAATTCTCTCTTGTGGCTGCCATCTGCAGTTTCATATGTTGTGGCCAAATGCTGACTAGACACAAATCTAATGATTAAAAAAATCAGAAGCGCAATCTCTACAACGATTCTCAGCAAGCTACAGTGTGAAATTATAATACCCAACAACATCTTTTTGTGACCCAAAAACAAGACGAGTAATCTACCGGAAACAAATTCCTTGTGTGTTCTACATACTTGGCAATAAAGATGATTCTGATTCTGATTCTGAAAAGTCTGGATTCAATCATGTTTGTTCAGTCAGCACCATTGATTTTGTAAGTTATAATGTATTTTCCTCTTCAATTTATTAATGCAACTTCTCTTTAGACTTAAGAGAGAATGCCTCTTGGCAGGCAAGTCGGTCTCACACAATCACATTAGACAATCCATGGACATAAATACAGCCAAGTATTATTTTATACCCACTGCATCATAATTTTAATAAAAAGGAATGCAAATAGATGAAATGAATTAATACTGCATACAAATGAAATCAAGTGTCCTCTTGGTATATTTCAGCAAGCCTGGATAATATAGAAAAGCAAAGCAAATTGTACTGTTGGACAGCCAATTGGCAAAGCAGACAAGTCATTTCAATGATGTTAATCTTGAGGAGTGTGAGACATCTTTATATGTCAGGAGCAAATCTCTGATTCTGCAGCACAGCAAGCAAAACGCAACCATGTATTGTATAAAAATCACAAACACAAATACAAACACGAACATACAAACGCACACGCAGACGCACACGCACACACACGCACACACACGCACACACACGCACACACACACACACAGCTTGACAGCCGATGGTAAACGGTGCCATACCTTAGCAGCAGCACTTAAAGGACCAGTACAGCTGCAGGTGCTTCCCAGGGGGATCCAAGGACAGAGACACAAGCAACAAAATGATGTCTACGGCAGCTCTGTAGCATAAAATGGTTCAGCAATGCACAGCAGCAAGAAGCACAGCCAGGCAGTGTACTGGGAAAGAGAGAGAGAGAATGACAGAGAGAAGAGAGAGAGAGAGAGAGAGAGAGAGAGAGAGAGAGAGAGAGAGAGAGAGAGAGAGAGAGAGAGAGAGAGAGAGAGAGAGAGAGAGAGAGAGAGAGAGAGAGAGAGAGAGAGAGAGAGAGAGAGAGAGAGAGAGAGAGAGAGAGAGAGATCCAGTCTTTGAGCATCACACTACCACAGCAGCAGAGCGCGCACATCAACACGCCCACTTTCCCTCTCTCCCTTTCACTCACTTGCTCCATCTCTTACACGCATTTAGTCACACAAACTCAAGCATGCAGAGGTGCATTGGCAGTGCAGTACCAGGCACCACCGAACATTATTCCATTACGAAGATGCCTTTCATCTTCATGAATCACACTTGATCCTTCTCAGTCTTAAATTCATTTTTTTCAATTTAGCCTTCTATTCAACCTCTATTTAAACAGACACTCACAGGCAGCCATGTATAGGATTGACAAGGTCGTTTGGGGATCTTCTACCACATCAGTCTTTCATCAGTCTTTCATTCAGTTTTGTTGCAGCACTCCAGAGGTTATTCCAAGTGTGTACAGGGTCTTTGCTTGCAGGGGTTTTCATGCCACAGAGGGTGGGTGTACCAATGATGCGTAGAAGGTCAGTTTGATAAAAATATCATTTAATAATGAACAGTGGGTCAACCCATTTAATTATCACAAACAATTACAAATAACCAATAAAAGATTGGGAAATTAAGTGCAGAAGAGAATTAGGAGGGATTGTTTGGAGCATCCATTTTTCCCCCACCGTGCAGCCAAATGAATGGAGCAGTGCACCATGACCGCCCTCTGTGGCTGACTAGATAACTGCATTTGTTGTGGGGAAAGCAAGGCGGTTGGCACAAAAGAAATATGCTTTCCTTAGAGTGAATGCTTAGCAACCATGAGCTTTCCCTCCCACTCTAGCGGCACCCTCCTTGCAATCCAGTTTATATCATATAGCGCCACAACAGCTTGATGTAAAGTCTCTTCTGCCTTGGGAGTTAACAAAAAGGAAATGCAAAATATTGGGCTGATCGCATTTATATTTTCACAGATTAAAGTGGAGATATGCATATGAGTTTTGATTATTTGTGAACATTTTTCAGATCTGAGGTGAAGGGAAGGGAACTATATTAATGTTGACATAATTTTATTCAGATATCTAATGTTCAGTTTACAGTTTAGTGCCAATGTGGGCTTTCTCTGAGCTGTACTATAGTCTGCATAACACCATTCCGAATACACGTACATGTTTTTTCACTAATTGTTGAGCATTTAATGATTTTTTTTTTTTTGTTTGTTTTTGACCCGCCCCATGTGTTGGGTACATTGACAGTACACACTGTACAGTTCGTTTTGAAAATGTAATTTTGATCATTATTGTTCTCCCTTTGATCTATTAATTCCTCAAGTTATATTCTTTTAGCTAATGTACTGTATGTATCTACATATATCATTTAAAGCATCGATGAAGTTCTGTTTGTGATGAAATGTAGGGAAAGAGATGCCCATTTCACTGTAATATCAGAGCATTGTCATCAAAGGGTGAGTATAGTTTTGCCTTGCTTGAATGCTGCTGTGCCGATGACCATTTTGTGTTTGAGAGCCTTTTCCTGAGCATCTTCATTTTTATTAAGTTCATAGAGTTGCTTGTTCTGTAGCCACAAGGAGACACAAGCCAGTGTGGTATTGTGCCAGTCCCAAGCCCGGATAAATACAGAGGGTTGTGTCAGGAAGGGCATCCGACGTAAAAGCTTGGCCAAAACAAACGTGCGAATCAAACCTCTGAAGATGACGGACACTGATTTGCTGTGGTGACCCTTTGAAGGGAAAATCCGAAAGGAAAAGAAGAAGAGGGGTGTTTTTATTTTTCCAGAGGTGTATGCTTTGTTGCATAGCACACTTGCAGACATGCAAGGATAGATGATGGAGAGGATGTGTATGTTTGGCTCAGACCATGTGTATGTTTGGCTTCAACCCCATGGTCAGGAAACAGACTAAAATCTTACTACTAAGACGATCTTATTATTGTAGAAATTGTGCATATTTCTCCAACAGATAAATCAATTCTCGTCCTTGTTTGTTCTCCACCAGCAGACCTTGGTATATTCAAGTGTGTCATAATAGACTATTTATCTGTGAATGAGCAAACATTTTATACAATTAAACAGCACCCTAATTTTAAACCAATAGGTTGAAAAGAACAGGGATGAACTCCTTCCCCAGTAAATGTCAAGCAGGATAGTAAATATTGTGGGATTATTATCAACAAAAACATCAAACATCCTTCCTAAGGGCAACCCACCCGTCACAACTTATTCAAGTCAAATTGTATGGTGCCATTCTGTTGCTAAAAATGGCTAACCTCCACCTATTTATATCCACAGTGGGGAGTCATTTCAATCAAAAGCCTCCCTGTTTTTTAGTACCCATGGGAACGTTTTCATCAGAGGTCAAAGCGGGAAGAACCACGGTATTAAACATTTCCGTGCAGCAGTAGCAGCAGAAATAGCACTTACACTGCCGCCACATGAATCAGAATCAGATTAAGATTAAGATTAAGATTAAGATTAAGATTAAGATTAAGATAAGAATAAGAATAAGAATAAGAATAAAAATAAGAATAAGAATAAGAATAAGAATAAGAATAAGAATAAGAATAAGAATCATCTTTATTGCCAAGTATGTGGAACACACAAGGAATTTGTCTCCGATAGAACACGCTGCACTAATATCATCAAAAAATGGAGAAAAATGGAGGCACTATACAGTTCTATTTGGGTTACTGTTTAGAGAAGTAATGGCTTGTGGGGAAAAGATGTTTAAATGTCTGCTGGATTTGGTGCACATGGATCGGTAGCGCCTGCCTGAGGGGAGTAGTTGGAAAAGGTGGTGGGCAGGGTTTGGAGGGTTCAGTACGATTTCCCGGGCCCTTGTTTGGATTCTTACAGTGTGCAAGTCCTCGAGAGTGGGTAGGGCGGTGCCAATGATTTTTTTCCGCTATCCTAACTGTGCATTGAAATCGGATTTTGTCCATTTTTGTGGCGGCCCCGAACCAAACGGTGATGGAAGAGCACAGGACAGATTCAATGACAGCCACGTTGAAATGTTGATACACAAACAAACCCCAGAGGACTATGACAGACTGTCTGCGCATGGACACTAACAAGACGCTGAGGCTATATACACACCACTTTAAAATTGGTTTAAAAATCTACAAAATACTGCGATTTATCTATTATTGGACCTCATAGTTTTTTGGAGTAACTGTAATCAGAGTACTTTGTTTTATCTCAAGCAATTACAAAAATCATGACACTTGAGAAGTGTGGATACAAACACTTCCATAGTATGTTTCAATTAGTTACAGCTACGGAGTGCAGCATGAGATCAGATTGTAGCTAGAGGCATCAACAAGTGCAGCTTGTGTCCAGGCCAGATGTGAGGGAATTAAAAGATCGCTCACTTAAGGCTTAATAGGAGACTCTACTCACCTTGTCTGTACCTTTCATCTGACTGCTCCTCTTTCCTGGAGGTAACCTTTGTCCAGGGCTCACAACACACTCCCTCTGACAGTGTTCCAGGCTTTTCTCCAGCTTGCAAGTCTTCTCACACTCCATTGACCCCAGGGATGAAAGGGAAAGGGTGATAAATATAATGTAAGCCCGGTAGGAATCATGTTGTAGATTGACTGCATGTAACAACCTACCATGGCAGGCCAGTTTGCATGCCACCCCAAACGCCTGTCATGGTCAGATGCGCTGGGTAGCTGGATGATGTCATAACTTCAGATTATAAATATCTGTATCCAGCAGGGTTACATAATCGGGGGATGTTGGATTATTGTCAATGCACACAGACAGTGAAGAGTACACAGCTGGCAAAAGAAATACTGTACATTAAAAACAATCGCAAAATTAAATGTTCTGCCTACATACATGTATGTGTGTTGTGTTTTCTTTCTGACATTAGGAAGCAAATTTCTGTGTAGAATATGTTGAAATGTCATTGTACCTACCCCACACAGATTCCAGACACCATGTGCCAGGTTCAGCAAAGCAGCTCCACGACAAAAGGAACATCATCTCTGTTTCACAGTTGGGACAGTGTTCTTATCCTAGCATGCGTCATTTTTGAATCTGTGATTATAGGGCTGAGGTGCTTAGCTAAAAATTGTCACGTCCGCACAAGGAGTGGCAACAGATCTCATAGGACGAAAAAAAGGGGGAGCTGGATCCAAAACACTCGATGGAGACAGTATAGTTCAAAAAGGGTTTTTACTGAGACACGCAGGAAAAAACAAAAAGGTAACACAACATAACAGTGAGGCACGACTGCCGAGCGGGACCAACCTGCGTACTGTGGGGCGACAGGGTCATGAAATGAAGGAATACACCGGCGAAAACAGAGCGGAGGGGAGGGGCGGGCACCTGACGCCAATCAGGATGTGACAGTGCCCCCCTCAACGGCCGCCACCTGGGGGCCCACCCGGTTTGGAGGGATGAGCCAAATGGAACGCTCGGGTGAGTGATGGGTCTAGGATCCAGGAGCGGGGAACCCACTGGCGTTCTTCCGGCCCGTAGCCCTCCCAGTCGACCACATATTGCAAGCCCCTGCCCATGCGCCGAGAGTCCAATATCTCCCGCAACGTGTACACGGGGTCGTCGTCCACCATCCGGGGAGGGTGGGGGGCGGGTGCTGGAGCTCGGGAGCTGGTTTCCACCGGCTTGAGGAGGGACACGTGGAAGACCGGGTGGACCTTCATCGTGGGTGGCAGCCGGAGCCTGACCGAGACGGGGCCGAGGACGGCCTTGATGGGGTAGGGGCCCGCAAACCGCGGCCCCAATTTGGCCGATGTCCCGGCCATCCGGAGATCCCCTGTGGACAGCCACATCTCCTGCCCGACCTGGTAGACCGGTGACTGGCGGCGACAACGATCCGCGATGTGCTGGTTCCGGGATGCCGTGCGCGACAGGGCGGCTCTGGTCTCCTTCCACACCCGATGGGGCCGTCTGAGGTGGTATTGAATAGACAAGACTTCCACCTGGCCCTTCAGGGTGGGGAACAGCGGCGGCTGATAACCACAGGCAGACATGAAAGGAGACCGACCTGTGGCTGAGGACACCAGGGTATTGTGTGCGTACTCCACCCACGGCAAGTGGAGAGCCCACGACGCTGGACGGTGGAGGCACACGCACTGTAGAGGAGCGTCCAGATCCTGGTTCTTGCGCTCCGTCTGGCCGTTGGACTGAGGGTGGAAGCCAGAAAACAAGCTCGCCGACGCCCCTATGGACCGACAGAAACGTTTCCATACCTTGGACACGAACTGCGGTCCCCGGTCCGACACGATGTCCGCGGGAACACCGTGGAGACGGACGAGGTGGTTAACCAGGTGCTCGATGGTGGACGGCAACTTGGTTAACGGGATGGAGTGGGCTGACTTGGAGAAGCAGTCCACCACCGTGAGGATGACCGTCTTGCCACGGGAAGGGGGGAGGCCAGTGACGAAGTCCAGGGAGATATGGGACCAGGGTCGGGAGGGGATTGGTAGTGGCTGGAGAAGTGCTGCCGGGGGTTGATGGGAGAACTTCCCATAGGCGCAGGCAGGGCATGCCTTCACATAGTCTGTGACGTCCTTCCTGTAGTCCGGCCACCAGAACCGCTGCACTATGAGATGGATCGTCCTGTTGACTCCAGGGTGACAGGCGACCCTGGAGGCGTGTCCCCAGTGTAGCACCTCAGTGCACAGCGTGGGGGGGTGGACGAATAGGCGATCCATCGGGCAATCCTTGGGAACCGGGTTACCACCTTGGGCCTCCTGAACCCTCTTCTCCACCTCCCACCTAAAGGCGCCCAGGATGTATTGCGTCGGCAGGATGTTGGTGATGATATCTTCCTTCTCTGTCAGCTTGTGAATGCGAGACGGGGCGTCCGGTTTGGTGTTCTGCGAACCGGGGCAGTAAGTGAGGGTGAAATTGAAGCGGGTCAGGAACAGTGCCCACCGGGTCTGGCACGAATTCAGTCTCTTGGCGGACCGAATGGCCGCCAGGTTCTTGTGATCTGTGAACACTGTGAAGGGATGTTTAGCCCCTTAGAGCCAGTGTCTCCACTCCTGCAGAGCCAGGATGACCGCCAGCCGTTCCCGGTTTCCCACGTCGTAGTTGGCTTCCGCAGGGCTGAGACGGCGGGAGAAGAAGGCACCCGGGTGGAGCTTCTGCTCAGCCGGGGAGCGCTGGGATAATACCGGCCCCACCCCGGACTCAGACGCATCCATCTCTACCGCGAACGAATAATCCGGGTCGGGGTGGCGTGATACAGGGGGGTTAGTGAAGTCGCGTCAGAGGCGGTTAAACGCACCCTCAGCGTCAGGTGCCCACCTAAAGGAAACCTTGGTGGAAGAGAGACTGGTTAGGGGAAGTGCCTTCTAACTATAATCGCGGATGAAGCGGCGATAGAAGTTGGCAAATCCCAAAAATTGCTGGAGTTGTTTGCGTCTTGGGGCTTGGCCATTCTACCACTGCTTTGGTCTTGGCGGGATCGGCCCGAAGTTGCCCCTGCTCCACGATGAACCCTAGGAAAGACTGAAAACGGACGTGGAATTCGCACTTCTCTGCCTTCACGTAGAGCCGGTTTTGCAGGAGCCGCGCCAGGACCCGTCAGACATGCTGCCGGTGTTCTTCTGTGGATTTGGAGAAGATAAGGATGTCGTCCAGATAGACGAAAAAAACGTTAAGGAAATCCCTGAGCGCATCATTGATAAGGCTTTAAAATATGGCAGGAGCGTTGGTAATTCCGAACGGCATCACCATGTATTCGAAATGGCCCGAGGGCATTTTGAATGCCGTCTTCCACTCGTCCCACTCTCTGATGCGAATCAGATGGTATGCGGTACGCTATGGTGGCAAATTGGAGGGGCGCGAAGGTCGGTGGGGTGGCGGGGATTGCGCGTGATCTTTGCTGAATGCCTCCCGCAGATTATGGTAACATCGCGGCACGCCCTCCAGGCAAATCTACTTGGTCGAGCCTCCACGGGAGGGGTCACGCCCTGCTGTAGCCGATCGCAGACAGTAAGCGTAACAGTAGGTATGTATGTTGGGGCCCTCCCACGAGATGGAAGGGTCATGGGTGCTGAGCCAAGGGAGGCCCAGCACAAGCGGTATGTTGCGGGAGGGCATGAGCAGAAAACGCGATGCTCGACGTGGTTGCCCGACAGCCGGAGTTTGAGAGGTGCGGTGACTCGGGTAACCCGGGCTAATAGTCGCCCGTCCAGGTCGAGAATTTCTTTGGGGACCGTAATCATCGATGCCGCAACCCAACGACGATAAAGGGGTCGATAAAGCACCCGTCCGCCCCCGAATCTACCAACGCCCGTATCGCCTGAGAATTGGACGGGCCAATCAATTCGCCGTCCAACTCCAACCATGTGACAGGCGCCGTTCTTGACGATTCCGATGGGTACCGCAGTCACCGATTAGATGGGGACTTACAGGTGCTGGGGGTCTTCGGCGGAGGGCCTTGGGTAAGGCGTCCTCCGGGGTTGGCGCGATCGCTCCCGCTTCCCATTTGCATCGGCTCGGGGCCCCCTTCCTGACGCTGAGCCCGCTCGTTGCCGCCGGGTGTATTCGTCCGCGGCCTGCTTCCGGGTTCGCATGTCTGCTGGGTGCCTTGCTCCTGCTTCCTCTCCCGGAGACGATGGTCCAGGCATATGACCACATCGATCATCTCGCTGAGGGTTGTCTCGCGGGTGGTCAACTCGTCCTTGAGAGCGGCGCTCAGTCCGCGACGGAACACTCCTCTCAGCGCCCGATCGTTGTAGCCACTCCGGGCAGCCAGGATGCGGAAGGCGATGGAATGCTTAACGGCCGAATGCGTTCCTTGTGTGCAGTCTAGGAGGAGTCCCTCAGCCTCGCACTCTGTGACCGAGTTGTGGAGCACCTGGCGAAGCTCGGCCACAAAGTCCGGGTAGGATTCACAGAGTTCGGGCTGGGACTCACGGACGTCCAACACCCAGGACTCGGCCTGGTCCGTGAGCAGGCCGTTCATGAAAGCAACCCTGGCCTCGTCGTTAACGTAAGCGGAGGGTTGTTGCTCGAAAACCAACGAGCACTGCATCAAAAATTGAGCACAGCGCCCGGGCTCGCCTCCGTAGCGTGAGGGGTGCAGTAAGGGGAGCTCGCGACTACTCACGAGGAGGGAGGAAGGGGCCGTCAAGGTAGCGAGGCGTGTCTCAACCTCCTCTAGGCGTTGAGCCAGCAAGGACACCATATTGCGGATCTCCGATAGCTTGTGCCAGCTGGCTCGAACGCTCCGCCTGATGGGCTAAGACGGACATGAACTTGTCTCCATCGGCGGAATCCATAGTGGCCGGTGTATTATGTCACGTATGCACAAGGAGTGGCAACTGATCTCGTAGGACGAAAAAAGGGGGAGCTGGATCCAAGATACTCGATGGAAACAGTATAGTTCAAAAGGGGTTTTTACTGAGACACGCAGAAAAAAACAAAAAGGTAACACAACATAACAGTGAGGCACGACTGCCGAGCGGGACTAACCGCGTACTGTGGGGCGACAGGGTCATGAAATGAAGGAAGACACCGGCGAAATCCGAGCAGAACTGGGTGACTTTTATAGCCAGAAGGCACAATCAGTGGGATTGGAATCAGGTGAGCGAGCCCGGAGAGCAGGGAGGGGAGAGTCGCGCACCTGACACCAAATCAGGATGTGACAAAAATCACTAGTTTGGTCGTGTTTGTCCGTTGGAAATTCTTGCAGCACCTTTGTGGCTTTTCAACATCACAGTTAGGCTATTTTAATGACTTATTTTTACACAGATGGCCCAGTGATCGTTTGGTTAGCGTGTCTGATAGGGCAGACGTGCAGGGTTTGGCCTTCCGGAGCTCCCTATGGAGCTTGCATGCTATCCAGTGTCTGCGTGTGTTTCTGGGTACTATAGTTTTATATTCCAAAAACATGCATGTCAGATTAATGGAACACTAAATTATCATTGGGTGTGCATATGAGCATGGATGACGAGTCCGTACGTGATGTCATGAAAGGACCGCCTCCTGACCGAAAAAAGACACATTGTAGCAGTCCATCAACGTCAATGGATTTTGCTGTACATGTTTGGTCTGAGAACCGTGTTGCACCCAAAAGCTGACAGAAGAGGGCATCCAAGCTCCATATAAGGAATTTATCAGCCTGTGGAAGCGGAGGTGGCCACTGGAGGTCGCCATTTTGTGCCTCTTTTTTTGGGTGAGAGATTTTCCCCCAATGTTGCCTCAAAATGGCACATATAATTCTTTAATTGATTGCAAACATGTATGCTTTCCTCTTCAGAACTATTTGAATGATATTTATAACTGGATGTGTAACAAGAAAGCATATTCTCTGAATCTGAAGCCATTGTTTGGATTCTCCAGCAATGCAAGACGTCTTGGCGTGATGTCACGAACTGGGGGCGGGACGTTCTGAAAATGCCCAATTCGCAGCTCAATTTTTTTGCAGATTTTGGACACTAAGTCATTTTTATTTGTGTTTTGCATTTGAATAAAAATATCATACTGCGTGCTTTGGGTATTTTAGATGCTATAAAACGTTTTTCTGATGTCATTTAAAAAACAAAAAAGTGACGTTGGTTGCCCTTTAACTCTCACCCCATCTGGGATGCTCTTGCTCAGCCTTCAACCTGTGAGGACAAGGTATATATAAAACAATAAGAAGGAAGTAGTATGTTTATAAATGTATTTTATTTATATTTGATATATTTCACACACCTTTAATATATAATACAATTAAAATAATTAAAAAAATAATAATAATAATAATAATACAACTGATTATGTTTTACCAGCATGAGAAAGATGTGGCCGTAAAATCACAAACATTCTCAAAGTTATATTTCCAATATCACAGTCACAATATGAAAAACCTCTTCAGCTGCGGACAGAAAAGGCACAATTTAGGTGATGCTGTTTAACTCAGCCATCATGAATACAAATGGTTGTTTTAGCACAGTGAGTAAAATGCTCCCATAAAAATTACATAAAAAGAAAATTTCAAAGGCATGTTTCCAACATTACAATCATAATGCAATGTTGATTTATTTGGGATGAAGTAAGAACCATTTAGGTTTGGTTGTTGAAGCTAAGTCTAAGTCAACTGTTAAAATATGCCAATCTAGTCAATATGAGGCAGCCCGGTAGTCAAGTGGTTAGCACACCGACTTCACAGTGCAGAGGTCGCCGGTTCGCGTCCCGGTCCGGCCTCCCTGTGTGGAGTTTGCATGTTCTCCCCGGGCCCGCGTGAGTTTTCCACACTCCAAAAACATGCATGGCAGACAGAATGACCACTCCAAATTGTCCCTAGGTGTGACTGTGAGAGTGACTGTTGTACGTCTTTGTGTGCCCTGTGATTGGCTGGCAACCAATTCAGGGTGTCCCCCACCTCGTGCCCGAAGACAGCTGAGATAGGCCCCAGAACCCCCCGCGACCCTAATGAGGAATAAGCGGTACGGAAAATGGATGGATGGATAGTCAATATGAGAAATGCTCAATCAAGTGGAAAATACGACACAGAGTCTACTTTTGTCTGTTCAAAATGTGTTGCAAACAACATCCTGAGATAGAGCACTTACATTCAGTTTACATGACTTCAAGTAAATAATTTATATTCAGAAAGACCAAGTGAGCATATGAAACATTTATCTTACAGCATTGGTTTCCTGTTTGTCTCACAGTGGCAAGACGTAAACAGGACACCACATCAGCTCAATAGCAATCTGGCACAGAAGTTTTATTGTGACAGATGTGATGTTTTGTTTTTGTAGTTGGGTGTTAGGGCACACTCCACAGTGTTAAACTATAATATCAGCATAAAATAAAAGTCCAACATAAGGATTAAATGACTCCATTATATCACCGTGTATGCATATCCTTTCTTCCACAATATCTGGCTGTCAGTAGTTATTCTATCACAGAAAGCTGCAGTACACTCAAGAGCCACAACATTCAGTACATTTGCATGACCCGATCCATTAGAAGACAGTAATATGTTGTCTTAATTGAATACCTGGTGGTCAATGTCAAACAACCATTTTAACCCTTTCATGGAAAGCGGTTACGACAGTGGACAGTTTATGCTTTGTGCGTTATGAGGTCTGTTGTCACTGGTGCAATTTAGCATACTTGATAATGTTTCTCCCTGTAATGCTGTTATGTGCTGAGTGCCATGCCGCTGTTCTAAGATCTACTGTATCACTCACTACAGGAACAGGAGATTACTGTGAGGCTGTGACCCATGCAATCCTTCACCCGAAGGCACCAACGAGTGCAATGAGTAAAATGAGGACACCCATAACTGCACACACAGTGAGGTACAGCAGCTTCTGTTAAAAAAAGAAAACAATAGAAATGTCAATGTCAGGACTTAATGATGGATGGATGGATGGATGGATGGATGGATGGATGGATGGATGGATGGATGGATGGATGGATGGATGGATGGATGGATGGATGGATGGATGGATGACTAGGCGTGTGGCAGTTATTACCCTCCTGCTGTTATCAGTCTCAGGCAGGAGGTTTGGTTAGTCCGACAGATAAGCCAACAATCAAAGCAATGACAGCAAGCAGGATCAGGAGAGCAAAGGAGAGGATTATATATTTCTGCCAAGGAAAGAATGTCCTGTGAGTTGAAATTCAAACCTACAGTAAATACTGACAATAAGAGAAGATACAGTGATACCTCAGCTTACAAACTTAATTGATTTCCAGAATGTGTAAGGCGAAAAGTGTGTCTTCCAAACATTAATTTCCCATAGGAAACCATTGAAAATGAGAATAATCTGTTTCCAGGTCCCCATTAAAGATAATTTTCTACCAAATAAGCCTTAAAACTACACAAAATATACCTTATTTTATGTATAATAATTGTGCTATTGTATTGTATTTAAAGAAATAAACTGTACTCGTTTTATTTACCTTTGTGATTGTCGTTGAGGTAGTTGCCTCTTGATGATATCCGACTGAAGTTGCCGTGCTTTCTCGGCGATAATACCCTCACACACTTTCCCCTGCTAGCTGCTTTTCATTAATCAAATCAACGGAAGTTTTTCAACATCTTCTATTGCCTGAGACCATTGCTTAGACAACACAGAAACACCCTTAGCCACACATAGCAATGGTCGACTTAGCATACTGGTAGTGGGACGCTAACTCACACAAACACATACATCGTTTGTGTTTTTCGATGATCTCCTTCTGCTCGACCGTTATTTCTTTTGTGTCCTCTTCATCTTAACTCTAGCCAGTGGTGGGGTCTTTTTCGGTCCCCAAAAAAAAGCCAAAGTATCCACTCGAAAACAAACCACGTCTGCACAGAGTGCAGTCAAAGAAAGTGGCGTGGAAAACTAGTCTGCCAGCCATTGTGGCGCTCCGTGTGTTTCCCGAAAACTAGTTCATATGCCAAGATTATATTATCGCGAATTTAATGTTTGTAAGGCGAAAAGTTTGTTAGCTAAAGCGTTCGTAAGCCGAGGTATCACTGTGTAAGGTATTACCAATGACACAACAATCAGTAAATATGAAAGGTTACATTGTAGTTCGCTGATAGTTGTTAGTCAGTGTCACTTAAAGCTGAGCAATACTGTCTATGTCAAAGCAGAGTTTCATTGAATTCTTGGATTGATCTCATTATAACGTGCTGGTTATAGACGACGTGTGTCATTAGGAAGTTGCACTTACCCGCCTGGATTTTTTCTGGTATCTGACTGCTTTTTTGGTTTCTTCTTTAGCTCGACAAATGTATTCAGCTGCATTGGAAACATTGTTTTCAATGTTATTGACCATATCACCCTGTGAGAGAAATTGTGAAAAATTTAATAGGGCGAATGTAAATCTATGATAGTTTTTTTACAGCTCCATAAAACACAGTGATATGATATCCATCCATAGCTTGTCCGTAAAAAGTTCGCAGAAAGGCCAGTGAACATATAGAGAACCTGCAAAGTTTATCACAAGGGAGCCTCAAATGAAATTCCAAGACCTTTCAACTCTGAGGGACACATGCGATTCATGATGACAGTGTGCTTACTAACCGGAACCATATATAGAAAAAAAAAGTAATTAAAGACACAAGTTAGGTTGTACAGTATACTGTATTTTAAAAACCAAACAAAAGAAACGCAATGTGGGTCAATTGAGAGTTCAATGATGGCCTGCAAAGCACAGTAGATGCTGGTTTGGATGCCCCCCATTTTTTGGGGGCTCGGGGGGTGGGGCGTCAGCCATTATGGTGGTCTTGGGGAGGGACTCATAACATTCATTTGCATTCTGATTGAATTTCTATATCTGTGGCATGCATGTGCAACTGGTGCCTTTTTTACACTTGCAGCGGGCATCGGTCAACAAAATGTCCGGCCTGCCATTTTGATTTATTATCGTACTAAAAGATATGTAAAGTGATTGCCAGGTGGCATCTGTCAAACATAAGCAGAAATAATACGGCTCCTTATAACCTGCGCATTAAACTGTTATTGATCCACTGATCGACATGCATCTATTTGGTGGATGCTTGGGGCCGTCGCCCCTTGGCCCCTCCATCTGTATGCCCCTGTCGTGGATACCTGAGTTTCAACTAGCATTGCCATGTCCATGAACATCACATGTAATTCTCTAATGCTGGATTCCAGTTGTATGATGTCCTGATGTCGAGACTCGATCTCATCCAAGGCTTGACGTGTGATCTTGGAATCCGAGATGATCTAAAAGAACAGAAAACCAGCCATAAAGACGATAGAACAGGACTTGAAACAAGCAAACAATATTTTCTGCCACAAGATGACAATTTCATATTGCGTACAAGCACGTGAGGTAAAAGAACACTTACATCTGATGTGAATATGGATGGAATTCCACTCTCTAGCATGTCTTCCAGTTCATCGTTGGTGGTCATTCTTCCAGCTAAAATTATGTATATTACAAATTAAAGTACGTTTTGTGACCCCAAGATATGACATTAATTCAAATTCCTGCTAAATTACTAATGAAGAGGTACTCGGGGAACTGCAGTTGCCTCCCACATTCCAAAAAAACGCTATTACGGTAGTCGATAGGTGGGAAGTTCACTGAAAATTCTATTTCCCATATATTTGATCGCTAGACTGAATCGTCTGCATGGGTGCAGTTAACACATTGGAACACTCACCCAAACGTCAGCAAGGATAGGCTTCGTGCTATTTAAAAAAAGGCTTTTGGAGAGCGTCAAACTATTAAATCAACCGATTACGGACGTTAAAACATCGACCAAAATAATCAGCCAAATGGCCGATGTTTGCCAACTGTTTACTGTGATGCGTCTAACCATTTAGAGCAGCCGTACACAAGCAAGACTGTTCTCATTATTTCTGACACATAAATTGATAACAAAACCTTGTATCTACAAATACACCATATAACTTGTTGATCGAGATATTCTAAGGACCAAAACTAACTAAGGACTTCTAAGGATTCAAAACTATGCAAATCTTAATTTTTAGAAGCAATGATTAGATTAGCATTGCAAGTTGTTGTCACTATTTTACCTTATTTTTCGGATCTTAAAGTCCCAATTACGTAGTTGAAAAAATAATAACATTGTGAAACAGAGATCAAACATAAATGTGTCAAACACAGCAAGTTCAACTATTGACAACACAAATAAACCGATGATAACAATTCCTATAACTTTTAATTGGCATTACACCATCCAAGGCTTTCTGCCAACCAAAAAGTAAAGTACTTTTTTAACAATACCGTACACTTAACGTTGACCACAATTATTTGCAGATCCCAGACTTGACTGTGAATGCCAAAAATCAATCTATAATTGATATACTATTTCATTCATTATACATGTGTTAGTAGTTCTACCGATTAAGCGGTAACCTTTTTTTTTACTTCCAAAAATTGTAATCGGACACAAAAAAAGCATATTTAGCATAAGGAGTACAATATTTTCAAAAAGTTTGAAAATGCATCCATAAATTGAGTGAAGTTAACTGAACAATTCTGGTTCTGTCCATATATATTGTATGTGTCATCAGTGGGTGAATAAGAAGACAGTGTTAATTGAGAGCTTTGAGTACCTCAAATGATTAAAAAAACATATAAAAGTAATTTGAAAATATTTGTTGATAGTAGTATTCTTACCAAAGGTTTAAAGGTATTCTATGTAATTTGAATGAGTAATTTAGTTGTGGAATGTACTGTAATGAAATAGCTAAACTTTCGCAATCTATGTATTGGGTATTTACAGTGCCTGTAAATTGTCCCCCTACATTTCAATTTTATAGTTTCATTTTCATTGTGAAAACCACCTGTGAACCTGAACAGGATATGCGTTAGAAAATGGATGGATGATATTGTTTAAAAAGATCATTAATGTAAAAACAAAAACAAAGCACACTACAATCGTTTTAATCCTACAATGGATGATTATGGTATTGTTGTGAAGGCCACTGAGTAATGAGACTAAGCCACAAAAGAACTGGCGGAGCCTACAATAGTGCCCCCCTTTCCTCCCAGGGGATTGTTATGAATAAAATCCTGCCTTTCCGACTTGCAGGTGCAATTTATACTTATTGTGATTGGATACAAATATAGCAAAGATTTAATACTATTCAACAATATCTGAAAGCCAATGTAACAAATGACACCGGCGACATGTTTCTTCTTGTTGTAGGACATAATGAGTCCAAAATGTTGATAGACAAACAAATGAACTTCTGATACATATGCTGCATGTTTTTAACTTGACAACAGCTCTGGGCTTAGACTCATTCTATTTGTGGATGCAGGTTGCCCAAAAATAGCAGCAATTAGAAGTGACTCAGGCACCTATACGTAGACACCCGGACCTCTCATAGAGAAACAACTATTGACACTATACAAAGAGAAACCTTTTTTTTCTTCCAAGCCATCCTTGTTGTTGCTTAACCACTCCCTCCCTGGAGAGGAAAGTGCTTAGTGGATGTCACACTCCTTTTTGTATCGTCTTTTATTCAGACACAGCAAAACACTCCCCATTCCCATCTCATTATAATGCAATCCATCACTATCATGACAAAAATGTCACTCTGTGTGATGACACTCATCATTCTCTTTGACATCACTGTGTGTCAGAGACAGGTGAAGTAGTGTTAAACAAGCCGCCCTGCCCTCTTCCCGTTGTCTCGGCAACAATGACACAGTGAACCGCACAGTCTCCGGTATCAGGCTTAACAGCCACAGTGCAAAGCTTCTCGTTAATGTTGGCCGCAGGGCCTGTGGGAATCGACTTATTTCTCACTATTGTCGGTTCTCAATGGAGAAAAGACCAAACCGTAAATACACACTTGCCACATTCATTTGAAAGTGGGCCATTCAGGGTTTCTTGGGGGAAATAAACATGGGAGAGGGAAATTTATGTTTATCTAGAAGTTAAAGATAAATACAGAAATACATCGATGAGAAGGTTTCTTCAGCCGTCATCTGTACATCGATACGACCAGTCAGACTTTAGTTCGCTGACGAAGCCTCGTGGATAGGAGGCGAAACGTCCGAAACCTCCACTTTTGTACAGATGACGGCTGAAGAAACCTTCTCATCGATGGACCACTCCTGTACGACTGAGAGCTTACACAGACATACAGAAATACAGCTGAGGAAATAGAAGCGCGTTAGCATTCTCATCCAATTGAGAAGAAAGCGGTTTATTTCCATCAGACAAAATCAATGAGACAGATGCAAAGAGAAGATTTGGCAGATTAAATAAGCCTGGAAAGGTTGACACCGCCAATGTCTGTTTAACAAGTCCGAGAAAAGAAGGAAACCAGTGGCGTCTGTATCCTGGATCCTGTCTCACAGGGATTTTTTCCCCCACTCTATTATCCCTGGACTTGATTGTCTCACATTCACAAATGTTTCTCGGTCAACTCCATACCTGCAGCTGCCAAGCTTAAAAAGCAAATGTGTTAACCTGAAAACACAATCTCAAAGAGTATCAATACAATCCATAGGAGCAGTCTGACCTCACAGAGAGTCAAGAATGAATATGTGTCACTTACTTATCTCCAACTGTCTTTGGATCCGTCCTTTACTGCGCTCCCTAAAGGAAACTTGTGTCTCATTGTACTGGGTCATTACCTCCACAAACTTCCTGGACAGTACTGTGTGCTATAGAGATGAATCGGAGGACAAGGAGAGAATGAGTTTTTATTTTCAACCTCCCTATTCCATGTTGATGTATCATTTGAAGATGTGGGATGAAAATAAATACCCCTCTTTCTATAGTACAACATTTATATTACTCATTTAAATGATGTTTAACTACTAAATGCTGAATAACTGATAAATAACTACCTGTGTTTTCTGGATCCTGAAGTCAACAGATGATCTGTTACTGGCGTCTTCTTTCGGCATGCTTTGCTCCATGGCTTCAGTGGGGGAGCAGCATGTTAGAATTTAACACACCGGAAATGTTCCAGATGTGTACAATGTGCGCGAATAACGTGTTAGTAGTTCAACTCACATTTGAGTTTGGTTCGCACCACATTGGCATTCCTTTTGATATCAGTGGTCAGCGCATTAAGACGATCCTTTGTTTCTATGTACAAGCAGGAAAAAAAGAGATTCTACTTTACAGTACTTAACAAGGGATGTATAGATCAAAAATACAGCGAGTTGAAGAAAGTCTCTGCTCAGAGGCCCTGTGGTAAAATCTTATATTTACATTCCTCCATTTCCCCCATCTCAGGCAGGGCATTCCGACTCATTCCTCCACTCTCGGGTGTCTTACTTCATGGTTAGAAATGTATAAATCTGAATAACTCATATTTCATCAAAAAATTAGATGACCATTGTGCCAAAGGTAAGATATAAGCATGTCTAGTTGAGTAACCAGACTGATACTGAACAAGATCTGGCGTTTTGAGCAAGTATCTCCCAGGTTATAAAGAACAAAATGTTTCAGTGAAAGTGCTTCAGACGCCCACGGTGTGATGAAACCTACTGTCATCTGGGTGGGGTGCCGACAGAATCATGCTGTGCATCTTCTTCGCGTCTTCCACTTGGTCGAATATCCTATCAATGAGTCCTCGAACCTCCTCCACCTGCAAAAGGCAACATTGTGGATGCGCCCGTGGGCCAATTCATGTCACACATGTGAGATGACAGCGACCGACCATCCTGAAGAAGCCCTCCATGAAACCATCTCGCTCCACTGGGACTGCAACATCTTCCTCTGCCGGCGCTCTTCCCTGGAAGAGCGGCAAATGAGAATCCAAAGGAATCGCGAAACATTAAACGAAAGCAATAAAAGAAACCTACAGCAGTCAGCTCGACCAGCCGATCCTTCATCACAATGGCCAGCGCGTCTGTCGAACACTTAGCTCTATTCTGTTAAAGGGGTTTCCGGCTGATTCTGTGCGGCCCCATGGGTGAAAGGATTTCGTTGAGACGCCGAACGAGTGTCCAACAATATACAAAACGCACCAAATGAAAGCCAGAAGTATGTTTGGAATGGGATCTATATCGATGATTCTCTCACCCAGATCCTCTCTAACTTGTACCCGTAAACGCCTTTTTATATCCCTCCCCCTTGTGCTCTCTGGAGAATAAAACATGTCCCACCTCAATGAAACGACTAGAACCACTATATTGTATCTAAATCATTGCACCAAAGTTTTTTAAAACGCAGTAAATATGCCATATATACTAATGTTATACAAATACGTCTCGCTCATTGTGACAGAAGAGATGGTTCGCTTAATAATCGATGGAAGGAAAAAAAGAGAAAGTGGCCAGACGGTGTCGCTGCAAGCCAACATATGAAAAACAGTCACGGCCAAGAATGTGTAATGTAGTTTTGCGATTTCCCCTGAATTGGAACTTTGTTTACAGATTGTTTTGTGAACAAATCTAAACCATAAAATTGCGCACTCCTATTTATTCTTCACTGGCAGAGAAAGGCATTACCTTGACCTGTGTTGATAATTACACTGATTGCCTGTGTAATTTAATGAAACTGTCTTTTCAAGAAACAGTTAGACAATTAAAAACCTGTCGAACTGACTATACAATATTAGGGTGGTAGTCCCTCCTGCCATCCCGTATGAACAAATATGACGTCATCTACTCACAGCTCCACAACGCCCCTCCTCACAAGATCCAAAAATTACGTTTTCCCTTCCAGCACTCAGTCCAAGAACTCAGTGAGGTTGCACTCTTCAGCACCAGAACGACTCTTATATGTTTATTGGAACACTCCTGACGGATTGTATTTTCTTAAAATATTATTGTTATAATTATTTAACGTTTCTTTTGCCCCCAAATAATAAATCCTTCAATTAACCACTATTTAAAATTGAACTGTTCGACATTCTGGACAAGTGGCCTCATCTATCGTTTCTTGGAATAATGGGTGACCTCTGGATTTCCTTCAACTTGTGGATTTAACTTAATTTGTTTTTAATCGTACACTGTGGTCACTTAAAAATGGAGCTTTTTGGGGGAATCCATCTATTAACAGCTTTTGTTTCATGTATTAAGGTAAGATATATTGTCAAATGCCAACAGTCCTCACACCAGACCTTGCAGGACAACCAGTGAAAGAAGGTTTTTTTTCCAGGTTCATGCACAAGTGATGCATCACCTAAAGCATCCAGGTACAGATCTTTTTTTAAATAACTTGTCGTTTTTAGAGCATCCCAGTTGACTACAGGCAAGAGGAACATTCACATTCATACCTTTGGACAATGAAGTTTTCAGTTACTCGAACATGCCTGCCTTTGTAATATGGGACAAAGCAAGAGTAACCAGTGAAACCCTACATTAGTTCAGGAATCAACATGCAAACCCGACACAGGGGGTCCCAAGCATAGACTCAAAGCCAGAAATTTGCAATAATGAAGCAGACATGCAAATTACAACTCCACTGTGCAACCTACATTACAAAATGTGAGTCTGTATTATTCTTAAAAAGTGATGAGGAACACACCGCTGTTTTTATCATTGTAGGAACTCGCCCTCAGAGTACAAAGGAAGAACAATGATTTTTTTTTCAACTGATGGGATGCATCTTTGTTGGGGGATGTGGGGGACCTTTGGAAATCCATGTTGACCCCTGAACTGTTCCTCCCAGGTCTTCAGGTGTTGTCCACAGCCTCCCATTATTGGCCTCTTGATGCTGTGGATGGGATCCACGGATTATGGGACCAAATTGGAAACAGACCAGGTTATGTTAATGGAAATAATATAAGTATGTCTATCACTGAGCTACCTGTACATTAGCAAAGTTTCCTTTTTCTGATTTTCCAACACAATCATCATGCTTTATTAAAATGGGGTGATATGATTGATCAATGCTTTAAATTTATGACGTAAAGAAGCTACATTCGAGTAATTCACTTATATAAAATTCACACCATTGAAAGCAGTAAAACCATGACAGCAGTTCCAAAATATTACATTTATGACTATTGGAATTTATGTTGTTCTTTCTGAGAAATGCCAATCGCATATTTTAGCTGCTTTGCTAAATTTGGTAAAAAGATGAAATTGAGGGATCAGGTATAGACTTGAGCACGATGTGTGAAGCCACTCCCACACTGAGAAATTCTTCATTTGAGGAGTGAATAGATCAAAGTCACTCCGCTCAACATCATGCTGTCTCATACCTGCACATCATGTCCCTATTGTTGTCTTTTGTCTTTCACTGTCCCCTCTGCTATGTGTCCATTTAGGTATGAATCACATCACTGTCTCTCCATATGTCTTTGTCCAGCTCTCAGAATCCACAAGCACACTGTGCTCCCTTCCTCCCATAACACTTCCTATGTGTATACCAATGACTCTGCCTACACTAACATTTCTGCAACAGTAGGTGAGGATCTACCCACTGAGACATCCATGTATACTGTATAACATCCATTGCCCTCTGTTGTCCTGTCTGCACACACGTCAGCATTTCTCAAAGTGTCCTTTATGCACTCATGCTGCAAGTATGAAAACATATTCTTTAAACAGACCACAAGCTGTATTGTGCATGTCAAGTAGTACGTGGAAAGTGGCAGAGTTGAAATTATTACTGTTTGGGTCTGTCAATGTTTTCAAATTATAGACCAAGCCAAAATGTTGAAAATGCATTGCTTTCTTTTTCAATGTAATGACAACGGCTCAACAAACATGACACTGTTATCTGAAAAGTGATGGTT
Organism: Hippocampus bargibanti; assembly: GCF_051943395.1. Taxonomy (NCBI): domain Eukaryota; kingdom Metazoa; phylum Chordata; class Actinopteri; order Syngnathiformes; family Syngnathidae; genus Hippocampus; species Hippocampus bargibanti. The sequence goes on along the minus strand of NC_142737.1, from coordinate 19,103,458 downwards.
TTCAACATGTAATAATTCTGCCCCATGCCAGTATTCTGTATTCTACTTTGATTAATTGGGTTATTTACAGTTGGATCTGTGAAACAGCCCATTCCATTAGAAAGTATACACTACCAGACCATTTTGCTGCCTCCACTCTATGTGCTTTGCTTTTCGCACAAGCTGTTCTTTTTTCCATCCACTTTTCGCGAGACATTCTGATACAAATTGACCTCAGATAAATCTGTTGAAATAATGTAGAAAATGCATACAGTAGTCCAAACTAATGTCTCTCAACTGGTATGTCAGGACCCCAAAGTGGGTCATAACCCTATTTTGGGTGGGTGGCAGACAGATCTGTTATTATAAATAATTACATATTCCCGTATACATTTTTTTACGGTACAATACAGAGAAATATAAAGTTGCCATATGGCCCCTGTATTTGGATTAGGAAAGGAGCATGAAATGTTCCTTGTGCCCGAGGCACTAGTTTACAGTGAAGCTCGGCCTCTGGCTGTTGGACGTAATGCTCTGGCAGCAATTCAAACTCTTTTGAGATATAATTTTAAGTGTAATATGCTGTAACATGTAAATGTTTTAGAGTCTATATTAAAAAAATATATTTACAGTACATAGTTATAAACTCCAATGAAAGCGGGTTGGGATTTGGCAACCATATCGGACAATATGAGTCCAAAAGTGACAACAGTTACTGTATTTTCCGGTGTATAAGGCGCACTCCAAAGCCTTGATTTTCTTCAAAAAATGACCCTGCGCCTTGTACGCAGGTGTGCCTTATATGTGAAGTAATATTTTGCCACAGCAGGTCTCACAACTACTGTCAGCAGCCACCGACTCCATTTACCTCTGCAGAAGAAGTAGGGCGTAACCCCAGTCTCTACTGTAGCGCTTTATAATGGTGTGCCTTATGTTTGGAAAACGTTTATATACTTCTATATAATATTTGTAAAACTTTTGTCATTCATTGAAGGTGTGCCTTACACTCCGCTGCACCTTATAATGTATGTGGAAAAAGTTTGAAAATACACAATTCATTGGGCGTGCGTCTTATACTCCGCTGCGCCATATACACCGGAAAATACGGTACTTTGTTCAAGGACATTTGAGCCCCTGAAAATGGAGGTACAGAACTCTGCTTTAAATCATCCTACGAGTATATTTCCTAAATGTTATGTTTAACAAAGTCATCCCACATATTGATACTTTATTTAAAATATCTTGTGTTGGTGAATGAAGCCAACATTATAACAACATCATTTTCAAGATACTTTAATATTGGTTTACATGCTGTTACGAGGATAAATCGGGTGTACACAAGTGGCAAATTGCCTTTATTATGCCAAAATTCTTCAGTCTACTCTTGATTTTTGCCACAGATATAGTTGAAGGAATGGTCAACAATGGAATTTTCCTGAATGGAGATAACGGTGGTACCTTTCTCCACTTTGGAAACTACCAGAACACTTGCATCAGTGACCCTACGTTGTGTGGCCCCGACGGTTGGTACTAAGTGGGAAAAAGTATATGGGAGTAACACCCATCGAATCAGACAGTAACTTGTCGCATGCTTTCTAATTGCATCCAGGTTGTTTCTTTTTTTTGCAGGAATTACCTTCTCCTTTTTTTGGAAGAACCATGAAGAAGAATCCCGTTTTGCCATCGCATCCGGAGGTAAAGTCATCTCTAATGGTTTTTCTGTCTACACCAACCCCCTTGGAGGATACGTGGAGTTCTACACTCGAGGCAACAACCACAGATGGAAAGTCAATATCAAAGTTCCAGGTACCACAAATGGACTGCTTTTGTGTCTCCGGTGTTCCTTCATTTTCAACCATAAATCTTTTATCTTGCTTGCTGACACTGGATGACAATTTGTGATGCTACAACTATAGTGCTACAACCTCTGCACGACATGATGATGTAGCGATAAAGGTTTCAGTATAGTCCGCCATGAATGTCTGTGATTCAGAATTCAGATTCTGTTTTGGCAAAATGGAATAAAACGAGATGGACATTTAGTTTTGAAAAGGCTTGTTCTCACACATATCAGATGTTTTGTTGGATACACCATTGCACCAGAGTTCACTGTTAAAATATGTTTTTGGTTACATCGACTCAGCGGTCATCTGGTTGTTATTCAGTATAACGTGGACCTTTCAGGGAAGCATGTCTTGTCAAGGGATAAGGTCTAAGTGCAGATAATAGTCTTCAGGTGTCAGTGATGGACCTTATTAATACATGTACTCATGTATCGCAATGTATGAGATATCGTTTAAAAGGTGGGAGTTTAAATTGAAATAACGGCTTGCCGGTGACACATGGTTTCAATTGTAAAAGATGAAATATGGGGTATAGATTGGTAGTTTCTCTGATAGCTGAGGCTCACCACTGATACTCTACTGTTGTGAATTTGGCTTTCAGAACAATGTTTGGATTCACAGAGGGAATCTGTCATGAGAGTGTTGGAGCGGCCAGAAAAATGTCTCTGATATTCGAATCGCTTATTGTCTTTCTTAATCATCGACAAAGCCTCAAAACACTCAGAGATTTAATGGATGATGCAACGATTTCCTCTTGAGTGTGATTCTCAATGACTTGTTTGCATGGTGTATAATGGTTACTTTTGTTTTTGTTGTTTTGAAAAAAATATATACACTGCCAGAACTTAAATGGAATCAGCATGGCGTGCTTGTTGTTTTCACATTCACATCTCACAATTCTGAGATTAGGGGATGGGATCCCTGCTCTGACACCCCTGTGTAGAATTGGCATTTTCTCTCTGTTTGCCTATTTTTTTCAAAAACTGTTCTCATCTCCCAAAAGTTGAAATTTAGGTCAAGACTACAAATTGCAAATTGGTACAAATGGAAGTTGGTGGTTGTTAGGCTATAAGTGCCCTGGGATTTACACTCCAGGGTGTACACGTTTCACCTCAAACGCAACCATAATCAAAACAAGTGCAATTAAATGTTACTCCTGCGGTCATTACGTCTGTGTAAGCTCTCAGTCGTACAGGAGTGGTCTATCGATGAGAAGGTTTCTTCAGCCGTCATCTGTACAAAAGTGAAGGTTTCGGACGTTTCGCCTCCTATCCAAGAGGCTTCGTCAGCGAACTAAAGTCTGACTGGTCGTATCGGCCCCATTTATATATCCCTAATGTCCAGACCTGGTGGCGCCGGACACAGCTATGATAGGTCCCTACTCTCAGGTTGGGGGGGGCGCGGGACCCCCCCCTGTGGCCCTACTGATTGTTCCTACATTCCTGACTAACGATTGGCGTATTACACCCACTCCCCCCGGTATCACCTCATCAGCATAACGACCCTCATCAGCATTGCGAAAGTTGACTAACCTGTTTTGCCTGAGCAGGCTATTGTATGAACGATCCAAATTGAACCTCACACCACCAGACCGGTTTAATGAAGGATTTTGTTGTTTTATAAGTATATTAATGA